>NC_056733.1:1470348661-1470411161 GCF_019279795.1 Protopterus annectens
AACCTCTTTAATATAAGCCCCTGCACTGCTTATGTTCCTGAAGCCCAGAAAACAACCATTACAATGCCATTACATAAGAGTGGCCCAGCCACGGACTCTTGTAACTACAGGCCAATTAGTTTCACTGGCCTAATATGTAATGTTATGGAGCACTTTATCTCAGACCTCATTAATCTGGATATTGAAAATCTTTTAACCCTAGATCCTCATCAATTTGGCTTTGTCAAAGGAAGGACCTGCCTCTTTAACCTCATTAATTTCCTTGGAAAGTAACCAAAGCAGTGGATAGTGGTTATGCAGTGCATACAGCGTAGCTAGGCCTGACCAAAGCCTTTGATACTATCCCTTATGCAGACATTAACAGACTTGTAATTCTGAATATAAATCCTTATACTGTGCAGTGGATAGCTTACTGGTTGCCTGACAGAATCCTTGTGGTCAGAGTTGCAGGTGCCACGTCTGAAAAAAAAAAGAAAAAATACGAGTGGTGTACTATAGAGCTTAGTTTTGGGGCCTCTCCTATTTGGAACCTATTTTTCAGACCTTCAGATCAGAACTCTTATCTGTGGTTATCTAAGTGAGTTGTTATTATATCTTCCACTGACTCACAGTTGCTCCATGATGGGTTAGACAATGTTAACAATATGGAACAAAGACAATGTGCTTAAATTACATTTGAAATAAAATGTTAGTTTTGGCAAACAAAATATTTTCCATACCATACAGGTGACACACTTCTCTATTCAGACACTGCCTTAAGGGATCTGGGCACTCTTGTTGATAATTCTTTATCTTTTAACCACCATGGCTCTACAGCAGCTTGGAAAGCTTGGAAAGCCTTTTATCTGACTCATCAAATTTTCAAAGGCATCTTCTCTACATACAAAGTAGTCTTAAATCCTTTACAGTCATATCTAATCATACTCATTATTAAATATAATGCCCCTTTTGGTATGTATGTGTCTAAAAGTATCACACAAATCAAGACATGTCGAGGTTCCTAACTAAAAAGATTAGTGGCTTCAAGAATTGTAGTTAAAAAGACAGGCTATCAGCCTTGTCTCTGTATTCATTCTTTTACAGACTCCTCCAGGTGGATCTGTGTTTAGCTTTACAAGCCACAAAAGATCCAGCCCCTTTTGACATTCTATTTCTTAAAAGAGCAAATGGTTCTTCAAATACCAGGTCAAAGGAACTAAAAACATGATCAACAGATAAATAAGACTCACTGGTATGATAGATTTATATCCCAACATATCCTACCGTTATAACAAACGGTCACTACATGTCAAGCAGAGTAACATCATTTCCACCTTCAACATAAGCTAAAATAATTGCATGGGTGGCGTCAGATGCTTTCCTGGTCTACATATCATTGCCTTTCTTGAGTCTTGAGGAAACTTTTGAATATGGGTTATTGACTAGGCTAGAATGATTTGGAGACAGCCTAGTACTTACCCATGGATCTGTGAACCAAAAATTAACAAACACTTGGGTAACTGACTGCATTAGGAGCAGAGGGCTGCATCTCACACACACACACACACACACACACACACACACACACACACACACACACACACACACACACACACACACACACAGACGGAGTGGAGAGATGCATACATATTGTAGCTTATTATTATGCCTTCTGTTTACTACAATACTGCATTTTTTATTCCTTCTCAAAAAACCTCTTGCATTCTTCATATGCTTAATGCAATCAGCACATAGTCTTGCATAAGACAAGTTATAAATATCTATTATTACTCCTATAACCTAAAGTATTGTTTTACTATTTAGAGACTAAGAATAAAAATACACATAAAGCACGGAGAAAAAGTAATACAGTTAAACATTGAAGTAGAAAGAGAGAAGTCATAAATGTTTAGAAATGAGATAATGTAGCAACTTTGATATCACAGTTTATTATATATTTTTCTATTTCAGATGTGTAATTATTCTTTCTTGCAAAATAATTTAAACAAACTACTTGATTGCAGTATATAAGCTTACAGTGGCTCCCATAAAAGTATGATAAACTCAAAGTCCTACTGACTCAGCAGTACCTTAAAGGATATCCTGCATGCATCATAGGTGTGACAATAACTACATATAAAATAATGCAGGCGGGGGGTGGAACTGTTCAAAGATCACATGAATGATAGGTGCTAACTAAGGCTGCAGGTCCTAAAACTGTTCGGCCACAGTCTCTAATTACATGTTCTTTTCCGAATTGGAATTTTATGAACCAGCCTACTCAAGATCCTATATACAACTATCATTTTAGTAGCAAACACTATTAAAAAGGAAGCTGGAGTTTCAGAAAGCATGGATGACATTCTGAAATGTTAATATTTTGCTCCATTTCTTAAATGGCTTAATAAACATTCAGAAATGTATTTTCCAGTTAGGAGTGGTGATGAGCAGTTACTCCTGAAAATCAAACTGAGGCCTTGTATTTCAGACCTTGCTGATTACAAATGTGGCCAGCTTTCAATAAAAGATACTACTTTTATACTTCAAGGTATAATTACTAGGACAACAGTG
Source organism: Protopterus annectens (assembly GCF_019279795.1). Classification (NCBI taxonomy): domain Eukaryota; kingdom Metazoa; phylum Chordata; order Ceratodontiformes; family Protopteridae; genus Protopterus; species Protopterus annectens. The sequence goes on from NC_056733.1 coordinate 1,470,351,212, forward strand.
GCTTCAAAGAAATATTCTGAGCTAAAGCTTGGTTTGCTGAAGGTAAGATGACTAGTAATGATGCATGTGTGTGTGTGTGTGTGTGTGTGTGTGTGTGTGTGTGTGTGTGTGTGTGTGTGTGTGTGTGTGTGTGTGTGTGTGTGTGTGTGTGTGTGTGCGTGTGTGCGTGTGTGCGTGTGTGTGTGTGTGCATGTGCATGTGTGGGGGGAGGGAGGTCTGTGTGTGTGTGTGTGTGTGTGTGTGTGTGTGTGTGTGTGTGTGTGTGTGTGTGTGTGTGTGTGTGTGTGTGTGTGTGTGTGAATCTATCTATCTATCTATCTATCTATCTATCTATCTATCTATCTATCTATCTATCTATCCATCTATCTATCTAGCTCTCTCTTTCTCTCTGAGACAACTAGGCTGGAGTTTCTCTCAGGATATCTTCACATTTAGTTTTACTCTAACTCTCTCTAACCCTTTACTCTAACACACACACACACACACACACACACACACACATGCTAATTTCAAAATGTGGGTATATTTGAAGCTGTAATCATTAGATTTCAAAACACATACCTACCTCCCACAATTGACCTTCCTGCTTTCGCTATCTACACCACTTGCTCATGTGTAATAAACCACATTTTCACACATTGTGATGGTGTGTACCAGGTCAATGATGTATCTTGAACCTGAATTAGACCAAAACCAAGGCCCACTGGTAAGGTTTCATCTTGCTTTCCTTCTGCTAGTGAAGCCCCTGGAGGGGGATGATCTGTAACAAGAGTAAAGACCTTTCCTAACAAGTAATACTGCAAGATTCATATTGCCCATTTAATTGCTAGGCATTCTTGCCCTTATGGTGGAATGCTGAGTCTGTTTTCAACTTCTTACTTATATAGCAAACTGGGTGTTCCTCAGTACTAGACCATTAAGGACTGCCCCAAGACCAGCCTCAGAGACATCAGCATATATTGTAAAGGGTTTGAACATAAGAGGAGACACTAGACTGGGTACAGCACAGAGACTTTGCTTAAGTCTTTTGAAGACTGTGTCTGCCTCTGGTGTCTACTTGATCTTAAGTAAAACAAAAAATACAGCCAGCACCTGAGGACTCCATACTGAAAAAAATATATATATTTATTTCATCTTCCAATTCCATATGCACAGACTGGTTTCGGCAAAAAGCCTTCTTCAGTGGTAGCTTTTCAATCTCAAAAATGCTTAATATAGTATAAGGAACAACAATTATGACATCACTTCCCTAATTACTTAATTACAAAATCTAGATGTAAAATCAAACACAATACAAAATCTATGAATATATCTGTATATGTTACTCATATATACACCAATTATAAATATCCGTATAAAAAAAATAAACTAAATATTACACTAGATTATTTATAAGTAGATTTACTTCATAACTTATCATTGAGCCCTGGGTGAAATAAAGCTCCCAGTTTAATAATCCATTTCCTTTCCTTACTAGTAAGTACGGAATGCCAACCTTATTTAGATAGTCTATTGCCCTTGACCCGATCAAAAATAACAAACATAAAACTAGCTGTTTTATGTGACTGACAATGTCTGTATAGTGCATTAGTTAGCTTTTTATTTCTAATTTCACTAAGATGTTCAGAAATACGACTTTTCAGTTGTCTGGAGGTTTGCCCCACATAAAAAGCAGAGCATTGACACGTAACCAAATACACTACCCAGTCAGAACCACAATTGCCAAAAAAGTGAATATCAAATAGTAGACCAGTATTCTTACTGCTAAAAACTGTAGTTTTAAACATATATCTACAAAAACTGCAATGTCCATAGGGGTGAGAGCCCACCAACTTATCTCCCATAATAGTAAGTTGTTTGAAATTGGAGTGTTTTTGAAGGGTCCTTTTATAATGGGCAAAATGAGAATTCAAAGTTTTACCTCTCCTAATGGAAAATAAGCATCTATCCAACAAGTGGGGACTCAATTCTTCATTAGCTCTAAGGATATTCCAATGTTTGTTAACTGTATTTTGCAACAAATCAATATTGTTACCAAATGTGGTAACCAGCCTCATGGTCTGTGATTCCCCCTTTTTCCTTTTTCTTATACTCTAATAGATCCAATCTATTACAATTAGTAGCCCATTCACTGTCTCGATGTACATCCGGTGCCCTATAACCCCTCATTAGGAATCTATCTGTAAGATCCTGCTCGGCCTCCAAAAAATCACTCTCTGTAGAACATATCCTTCTCATTCTTAAAAACTGGGATTTTGGAATATTATTGATTGCATGCCTGGGGTGAAGACTAAATGCATATAATAAGTTGTTATACTGCAGGTACATTCTATAAACCGAACTGCTAAATGTATCATCTGGTTGTCATAAAATTTTGACATCCAGATAATCTCCTTGATCTCATAAGTAGCAGTGAATTCTATCCCCCACTGGTTTCCATTAATGTATTCAAGAAACTCCAAAAGATAATCAACACCCCCACACCATACAAGCCAACAGTCATCCAAAAAATGCCTCCATATGTCTATTTCAGTAAGGAAAATGTTATGCATTTCATCATAAATGATTTGATCTTCTATATACCCCATAAAGAGGTCTGCATATATGGGGGCAAATGAAGCCCCCATAGCTGTTCCCTGTTGTTGCCAATAACATTCTCCCTTAAAATGAAAGACATTTTTTGTTAGGATATGTTCTGTCAAACAAATGATAAGGGTATTAAAACCCGGCGGATACAAATTTGCTTTGTTAAGCCAATAATCCAGAGCTTGTAATCCTGCCCAATGGGGGATACTAGTATAAAGGGATTTGACATCTAGCGTGCACATGAGCCAGTGAGGTTCCAATTGAGAATCTGAAATAATTTAAAAAATTCTGTAGTATCCTTTATCCTTGCCCTAACATATGGTAATAACAGACTGACCATGATCCGGCCCAACAGTACCTTTATCTTTTGCCCAAAATTCATAAAAATTTGTCAGCCTCCAGGTAGGTCTATTGTTTCAGGGAGAGGGTCCTTAATTGAGCCCATCTCTGTTTTTCTGGCTCAATATTTATATCCGTCACTATGTTCTGATGAAGCCCACTGTGCTGTGGGTGAAAGTGCTTAACTTTTAGTGTGTATACTACTTGTGGTTTTTATTCGCTATTGTGGAATAAATACATTCTTTTTGAAACTAGAGGTGGTCATACACTTATTGGTGATTCCGAGGCTGTGAGAATATTTGTTGTCTATTTTTTCGTTTACATTCAGAAGTTATGAAGTAAATCTAATAAATTAAATTAAATAAAAATCCTTTCAGTCTGCTTTTAATGTGATTAGTATAAGTATATTAGATAATTAACTATAAATTGGTGCTGTAATTAGTTAATTGATATTTATTGGATGTGTATATAAGGCAGGCGTAAATTTAATGGTTTGTAGTGCATCTGAAGAAGTGTCCGAAACGAAAACGCAGGTGTGGAGACATAGCGTTTGTGCCTTGGAGTATATTGGATGTGCCTTGGAGTGTTTTGTATTCGATTTATTCCAGCCGGTGTGGTAATAAAAGTTTTTATACCAACAAAGATTGTTTGCCTTCCTCCTCTAGTGCTTTTGTGACTAGTATGAAGTAAATCTACTTATAAATAATCTAGTATAATATTTATTTTATTTGATTATACTGATATTTATAATTGGTGTATACATGAGTAACATATACAGATATATTCATAGATTTTGTATTGTGTTTGATTTTACCTCTAGATTTTGTAATTAAGTAATTAGGGAAGTGATGTCATAATTGTTGTTCCTGATACTATATTAAGCATTTTTGAGATTGAAAAGCTACCACTGAAGAAGGCTTATTGCCGAAACTGGTCTGTGCATGTGGAATTGGAAGATGAAATATATATATATATATATATATATATATATATATATATATATATATATATATATATATATATATTATCAGTATGGAGTCCTCAGGTGCTGGCTGTATTTTTTGTTTTACTTTTGAATATGTGCGGTTGCCTTGCACCAGTCGTACCTGCTAGCTAATTTTTGTGGGTGTGTCTACTTGATCTTATCAGCTCTCCTGTCCATAGTGAGTTCAGTTAAAGGGTAGCTACTGTGGTGAAGTCTAGTATGAACTTTCTTTAACAACCAGTCCTAAGAAAGCTTGGACTTGCTTTTTAATTTGGATACTTGATTACGTCCCAACCTATAATGTACTTCAAGTACCATACTTTAGTAACATTAATCCTACACTTAAGTACATTGACCATAAACCCCACTTGTGTTTTAGAGTTCAGGAGTGCCTGTGCTTTTGGGAGGTGAGAATCACAATCTGGGGCGTGTATTACAACATTGTCAATGTAGACTGCAGCATAGTATTTAAAGAGCCTAATAATCAGTTTTTGAAATGTAACCAGGACCTTATAGAGAACAAAGGGTAATGCAGTGTGTTGGAACAGGCCCCCTATGTGGAGGAAACTGTTTTATCCTTGGAATCTTGGGCTACAAGGATTTGCCAGTACTCCTTGGTCAAGTCTATGGTAGTGAGATAGCATGCCTTCCCCATCTGCTCCTCAATTTCAGCCACATGGGCATGTTATGGGTGTTGAACTTTGATAGTCTATTCAGCTTTCAAAAATCAATGTAGAACCAGAGAGAACCAATCAGTTTTGGTACCAGCCCAATGAGGCTATTCCATTTGCCATTGGATTCCACAAGTACTCCTACTTACAGCATATTTTATATTTTCTCCTGTATGGGATAATTTTTCAGAATACAGCAGCAAAAATCAAAAAGCTTGTCTTTGAGCTTCAGGGTATTCTGTAAGGCCTGGGAACTCACCTTTTCTTCGAGTACTGTCTGATAGGGTATGCAAAGAAAGTGCTTCATCATGTTAAGTTTGAAATAATGTTGTTGCTTCTTAAAATGAATTCTAGGACCTCTTGGTTTTGGGCCTTAGTTAGGAACTGGGTCAACTGATTCTCTGGTCTGTGGTTGAATGCACTCTGTCCTGATCCAACCACACCGAGAGTGGGTTCCCTCCAGGGTTTAATACATTAATGTGGTAGATAATGTTCCCAGCAACTTTTCCCACTTGTTTTGTCCTCTTCAGTCAAGGATCTCACTGGGTCTTTGCCACTTAGGTTAGAATCTATTTTCACTAGTGGGGACAAGGCCCAGGATTCCATCCCTTACCTGAAATTCTCTATGACAGACATTTAGGTTGTTTACTCTATGTTGGCTGGTTTGAGCCTTTTCCATATGCTCCCTTACTATAGGTAATACTGTTTGCATTCTTTCCTGAATACTGTCATAGCGCTCAGTGCAGTTTTAAAAGGGTTTCTTCTTCCTTCAAGGGTTCGTGGATTATGTCTAATAGTCCACTGAGCCATATAACAACTTAAAAGAACTATAGTCTAGGGTGGCTTGAGCAACCCCCCCTTACAGAAAACATAAGATATTGTAATAAAAGATCACAGTTTTTACTATCAGTCTTTGTTACTTTCTTTAATATTAATTTTAAAGTTCTATAGAAACAAAAACAGGAACTAATGAAAAACAAAACGGTGTCACGCAAAGCCAAAGGTTCCAAGAAATAGAAAACGCACTTTATTCAGTACAAAAGAACAGCGTTTTTCGCCCCTGCAAAGACAGGAGCTTCATCAGCGTTTAACTCAAGAAGTTCACACATTTTTAAAAAAGCATTAGTAGCAAACAATTAGTGATGTCACATCCTCCTGATGGCAAATTAGAGGCATTTAAAGGTATATATTACTAGAACAAGTGTTTAGGCTGGGAAATGTATGCAAAGTCTTTGCAGGGGCGAAACACGCTGTTCTTTTGTACTGAATAAAGTGCGTTTTCTAATTTTAAAGTTCTGTTAAACCTTACAAGCAGCCCATCAATTTATAGGTGGTTGACTAAGGTTCTAAATTGTTTTAACTGAAAGGCCAAGCACAGATTTTTCAAAATTTTAGACATGAATGGGATGCCCCTTGGTCCTTTAAAATGTCCTTGCATTTTCCCATTCTTGGGAATGTGAGAATTAGTTTACTAGCTACAGCCTCAGTATTGGTTTTCTGAAGGACAATGGACACAGGGAAATGTAGCATAATCCTGGTTTGACCAAGCTGCATTGATAGTTATTAATGGACTTGACCAGAGGACCCAAAATGTCCATAGCAATCCTTTTGAAGGAGACCTATGTTAAATGCATTGGCATTGGGGGGCATTGTCTGACACCAGTAGAGACATTTACTCTCTTTCATTATTCCTGCCTATAAAAATGGGTTAGTATGTCAGCTTTGGTTTTATTTATCCATATGTAGCAGCCTAAACTATGGATGACGGCCTTGTTCATTACCGTGCCCTAGCAATTGTTGGTTCACATCTCTGTATTTTGCTTCTTAACAGAGTAAGTCATTCTGCATGTCAAAAAATGGGTAGGGAGGAGTGGGCCCATGGGAGAATCTGATCACAACGTCATATTCATATTTTCAGCAGCTTGAACTAGGTCTGCCACTTAACCTTTTTAAAGCTCCCAAGGCTAGCTAGAAATTCTAGTAGATCATGTTGTTCTTCTCAGGTAGCCTTGAAGATGGGTAGTATCTTCCTCTCACTCTATGATAAGCACTGGGATCATTGTGTCCCATTCTTCCCCAAAGATGAATTCAGTCCAGTGTTCTCCTAGCTCACTCTTGCCTCTGGCTGCAAGGTTAGTCTGCCTGTTTGTCTGGAATTCTTTTACCAGTTCTTGTGGCTTACCCTCTTTTGACCTTTCTTTATTCTCAGGAGTCTCTCCATGTTTTCTTGTTTCTTGTACCCCTTTCTGCCTTATTTCTGGCTTCCATTCAGTCATTACATTCTTCCTAATCAACTTCCTCTTTCTTCTATTCCCATTTTTGCCCTCATACTGTTACCTTGTATACTGTAGCTACTGGTACTCTAAGCTGTACCTTGCCTCATGCTAGCCCTTGTCTAAATGATTGGCAGTTTCCCTTTTTTCCATAAGAGATACCCTCCTAACCTCTGGATAGTTTTCCACTTCCTATTCACTCTACAGTTCTATAAAATAATAGAACTCTTTTCCTATAATTACTTTGTGATTTAGGTAGGGCATTGCTGCAAATGGATGTAACACTGTCCCAAATTGGATCTGTACCTCAGCTTTGGTGATTTGATAGTATCTTCTCTCACCAAAACACAGATTATTCTAAAGTTTTGAGGGTCTAGGCCTTTCTTTTACAAAGGTACTGGGCCCCAATTTGTGTCATTATGTTACCAGAGTCTAGGAATCATCAACCTTGAACATGCATTTGATTATATTGGTGACAGTGCAGTAGCAAAAGACTGATTCTACTAGCCTTGTGCTACCATAATCACACTCAATGGCCTCTTGCGGTAGCATGACTACACTCCATGACCTCTTATGGTAGCAAAACCACACTCCATAGCCTATTGTGGTAGCATCATCACACTCCATAGCCTCTTGTGGTAGCATGATTACACTCCATAGCCTCTTGTGGTAGCACGATCACATTCTATAGCCTCTTATGGTAGCATGATCACACTACATGGTTTCTTATGGTAGCATGATCACACTCCATGGCCTCTTACGGTAGCATGATCACACTCCATGGCCTCTTACGGTAGCATGATCACACTCAATAGCCTCTTGTGGTAGCATGATCACACTACATGGTTTCTTATGGTAGCATGATCACACTCCTTGGCCTCTTATGGTAGTATGATCACACTCCATAGCCTCTTATGGTAGCATGATCACACTCCATAGCCTCTTATGGTAGCATGATCACACTCCATAGCCTGTTGTGGTAGCATTATCACATTCCATAGCCTGTTGTAGTAGCATTATCACACTACATGACCTCTTGTGGTAGCATGATTACACTCCATAGCCTCTTGTGGTAGCATTATCACATTCCATAGCCTCTTGTGGTAGCATGGTCACACTCCATAGCCTCTTGTGGTAGCATGATCACATTCCATAGCCTCTTGTGGTAGCATGATCACACTCCATAGCCTCTTATGGTAGCATGATCACATTCCCTAGCCTCTTGTGGTAGTATTATCACACTACATGGCCTCTTGTGGTAGCATGATTACACTCCATAGCCTCTTGTGGTAGCATGATCACATTCTATAGCCTCTTGTGGTAGCATGATCACACACCATAGCCTCTTGTGGTAGCATGATCATATTCCATAGTCTCTTGTGGTAGCATGATCACACTCCATAGCCTCTTGTGGTAGCATGATCACATTCCATAGCCTCTTGTGGTAGCATGATCACACTCCATAGCCTCTTGTGGTAGCATGATTACAGTCCATAGCCTCTTATGGCAGCATGATCACATTCCATAGACTATTGTGGTAGCATGATCAGACTTCATAGCCTCTTGTGGTAGCATTATCACACTACATGGCCTCTTGCTCTCCCGTTGCTGCCTGGATGTGCATATCCAGCCTATTTTCTCTATATTTCCTTGTTTCCCACATTTATAACAACATACGGATGACAAAATATCCTTTACTGTGGGACTAGACTTTTCAATTAATTCACTAGTGGAGTTTTTGAAAATACTTGCTTTCTCAATATAATAACCTCTCTTACCAGTGTTAGAAATTTGACAATACGCAGCATTTGATAGTAGTGGGTAGTGCTTTCTCTCTTAAAATGGTCTGTGACTAAGACAGTGATGGCGAACCTTTTGGGCTCAGTGTGTCAAAAATTCGGAAAATGCCCTAACTTGACTATGAACTGAAATAAGTCTATAAATCTAATTATTGTCATTATTAAGTATAAAAAGTCACCAGTTTTAGGAGGGATTAAACGGGACAGTTGAGAGGAATGTAAAACAGCACACGCTTAGAAATGCAGACTACTTACCCTTTGCATAAGTGTAACCATGAAGAGAAAACAATATCAGCACTGCGCTCTGCAGGCTCTGGAGACACTATACCAAAATAGTCTTTACCTCTGCAGCAGTGTTGTTGAACTGGTGCCTGGCACAAAATAATTCAATACACTTTACAGAAGCAATGAATGTAAAAGCTGATTTCAAACAAATGCTCTCATTTGAAGAGTGCAGTTGCAGACATCACACTTGTGCCTTGAAAATGAGCTTCCTGTGGAGCAGTCAGAAGTCAACTGAACTGTGCGACTGGTATGATGACAGGTGATGTGCTGATATGGATGGTGACAATCCATTTTAAGCTCTGGGTGGTGTAGGGTCACATATTTCTTATATTTTTGTACATTCAGTTTCTTTGGTAAGTCAGGTATTTGTCAATGCTGGTGTATCACCTTTGACATGCATGTTGTAGGTTCACTATCACTAGACTAAGATTTCCAACATTATTTTTTTGCTGCGATGTCCTTTGGAGTTGGTGGTTGGCATAATGGTTAAGGTGTCACAGACACAAGGTACAAGATTTAATTCTCAACTTTGAGGGAAAGTAGCTAGGCTTAAAATGGCCCACAAGGGAAGTTAGGATACAACTTACCCATGAACTAATATTTTGCTACATGTTTCAGCTGTCATAACTGAGCCCTTATTGTCTTAGCTTTTGAAAAACCTACTCATGAAACATATGGCCATGATTCTCAGCAGTTAGCCCTCATCTGGCAAATAGGTTCCTCTTAGCCTTGACAATGTCTGCCCATCAGTAACAGGAATATTCATATAAGTCCTGAGGGCTTGTCCTGTAAGATGAGTAGCTAGTATAGGGGTGCATAATAAGTGATCCACCTCCCAGGCTATCATTTTTTTTAAAAATGACAAAATAAGCCTCCAATTACTATGAAAAGTAAGGGTTTTAAGGGGGCACCACCCTTGGCTGGGATATTGATTTTTGCAGCTGTCACCACTCTTTCTGCAATGGTAGCAATAATTTAAGTAGCTCTCAAAGTTAGTCATAGTGTATTGAATAAGTATTTTTAGGGGAGTTAATACTCACAAAGTGAACCAGGTGGAATCATTTTGGATGAAAGTGCAGCTTCAGCTGCCCACTGCATCCACCAGGTATAAGAAACTGGATGCAGCCAATACTTGTTTAGACCTATAACTGAATTTTATTGCAAGAGAAACAGTTTTGCTGTTAATAGTGATGGGTGGAATAAAACAAAATGTTTCAGACTATAAAAGTAAAAGTCACAAATCTGCTTTTCCTTTCTAGCCTGAGAAATTTTCAAATATGAAAACAAATCAATAGTCAAATAAGTGGTGAGGTGCTACCACTACTCACATTTCTTTTACCAGGTTTAATTAAAGAACAAGTCTTTCTCTCTCTCTCTCTCTGTCTGGGAAGGATTCACGAAGGCTTGCACGGAGTCTAAGAGTAGTGTAAGACTCCATGCAGCCTTCGCGATCCAGGAACAGCCCAAAGTCCGTGTAAGAGACCAGCTAAAACGTCTCTTACACGGAGTGGGCGTGGATAAGCTAATCACCTCACTTTCAGCCGAATAGCATGCAAATGAGGTTGATTAGTGATCCAGGAAGCCCAAAACAGCCCGTGTAAGAGCCATTTTAGCTGCAGAAATGTACTCAGTTGACAACTGAGTACGTTTCTGCAAAAACCACAATGGATCCATGTCAGCTCCAAATAAAGGGTGCATATGTGTCAGGCAGCATGCCAATGGCCAAATATGTGGCCAATGGCAAGGTAACCTGATGCAAAAGTAATAAAAATATAATTTTTTTTACCCAGCGCAGCCCCGCGCAAACCGGCTGCACTGTATAAAACATAAAAATGAAGGTTATTGTCAACAAAATTATTAAAACAGACTGCAAAATCATCAGGTTTTTCTTAAATAACAGTCAATAATACAGGAGGTTCAAGTTCAAAACATTTTACTAGTGTACACCAGGAGGCAAAAGACTATACAATACAAGTATAGAATTTTGACTAATTACATTCAGGAAGTATTCAACATTTTATAGTATTTACAATCAGCTTTGCCCACCTTACTGACGTGGTCAGTCACAGGGCACTTACATCACTATAGTCTACAATATTCTATTCATAAGAAAGTGCTGAGGTTATACTTTTTAAAAACTTTCCCATGAGAATAATACAGCCTTGCAAGGCACCTGGTCAGTTATAATGTCTTTCTGTAAATGTTGCTCTTTAAAGGTTTCAGTCCTGCTCGAATACAATAGTCAGTTTGGTTCTTAATACGCTTCTTTGTTCCTTCTTGCAACATTAACTTCCAGCAGCTGTGCTGATAATATTCACAAGGCCAACTATCTCAGAGGAAGGAAGATACATGCTTTTTCCTGACCCAGCAGATAATCATTAGTGAAAAACATAAGCTTGCTGAGCTGGCTACTGCCAGGGTCAGAGTTCAATCACACTGCAGCTCCAAAGCTTCAAGCAATTACATGTAAGATCATTCTTACTGCCATATTGTAAAATAGAATAAAATGCATTACATACTATTTGCTTTTAAACTAGCACTTCATATATGTTTAAGTACATATTTTTCTAACATTCTCCCTCCTTTTAATACTTTTTATTCTATTCAGAAACATAAACAACATAATTTCGTTCCCTAGCCTTTTTTCTCTCAGAGATTTTTAACTAGGCAAGTCATTTGTTTTACATTTCAGAAAGAATTTCATTTGGAATTAATAAATCCAATTCAATGTCTTGGTACATAGTCTCAGTTACAGTTATGTCAACAAATTCTCTAACTAATCTTTTCATACAGGGTATTCCGCAACAGACACATGCTCCTAGTATGAGCAAAACAACACAAATGGCAATCAAAATATTCATCAGGATTGAACCCCACCCACCAAACAGACTCTGGAAAAAGTTCGTCAGTGGGTTTGGGCCTGGTTCAGTCATGGCCGATACCTTCTGTATTACCTCTAGGTGATCATTAATTTCATGTTTATTATCTGGTATGTACGCACAGCATTCTTCTTTGATAAGCGCGCCAGTACCACCTTTCGCCGCTAGGGTGAAGTCAAGAGCCATTCGGTTTTGTAGCACAACAGTTCTCATTGCATTCAGTTCATCAGTTACAAGTTCGAGAGCGGAAAAGGTTGCATTACTCATTACTTCGAGAAGTTTTGACAATTTCCTCAGCTCCCAGATTGATTTGACTGTTCCATAGGCTGGGAATATTCCAGCCCAGGATATAACACTGTTACTTAAGTCCATATGAGTTAATTTTTCTTTATCTTTCACGGATGAATGGTCTTTCCAGCCAGCCTCGATCTTACCCACTGGATTAGCAGGTTTTCCGACTGAATTCCCAGTCCTTTGGGCTACATCTCTTACATTTCGTATCTTACCCAGAGGTAATTCAGCAGTATGCCTTATAGCTGGAACCAGATAACCCAAAAAACAACTGCCGGACCAATTCTCAGGTAACCATTTATATGCCTTTTTCCCACAAACAAAATAACAATTTTCTACTTTAGTACTGATGCGGGTTAACTCTGAATGAAACATTTTCTTGTCTATAACAGATAATTGTTTATGCAATTCAGGATTTTTCTGCACATCTTTTATTGTTGTTTTCATTAAGCTCAAATATGAATCATAATTTGTGCTACAACTAGTACTTTTATCTTTGGCCTTAATATAGCATTTGTAAGATACAGTTATGTTACAGTTACTCCAACCAACTTGGAGTGTATCATTTTTATAGAAACAAACAATTCCTTTCTGTGTAATGGGTAAATACAATGCAACTTTGTCCTGTGATCTCACAGAACCTGTGTCAAAAAGTACATTTTCCCAAGTTTCATTTATCCCCAAAGGGACAGCGGACATCAAAAGTCCTCCATATGCTGTCGGTATAGCAGTACAAACCCAGCAGTTCGAAACGTTCATAGTCTCTACATATACACGCTTCATGGCCAAGTATGTGTTAAAGTTTGGATGCCAGTCTATAGACAGTTCATCATGTTTTGTCAGTTTCATTTGTGTGGTTATATGCAAGAAAAACCACAACAAAAGGCAAGTCACCACAATCATGGTCAATAGGTGTATAATTAGCAAGATAGTTAAACAATTTCTTTGGGGTTGATTTGCATTCTTATACACTTTGCTCCTGGCCATCCTGCTTTTGTGGTGCATCAGCTACAAAATGTTTATCAAGCTGAAAGTTCTTTACCGGTTTACAGTGTGTCAGGTGAACCCAGGACAACCTCTCAGCAATCTTTACTGCAGTAGGCGTCGCCAACAGTACCTGGTATGGACCTTCCCACTTCGGACTTGTCCAATTTTTCTTTTTGATAACCTTCAACCAAACCCAGGACCCCGGGGTCAGCACTGCTTCCAGTTTCATTTGTTCTTTATCGAAAAAGAGTTTAACTGCAAAACAGTCTTATTGGTTAACAATTTCTTCATGTGACTAGCTAATGAGCTGTCAGCCTCCAGCTCTGCAGGCATGAGAGCTTTCCATTGTGGCACATAATATGCCCTCCCAAATATTATTTCAAAGGGGGTCAAGCCCTTTACATTTGGAACTGTTCTCATGCTCAGCAATGCTAAAGGCAAACAGCAAATCCAATTCTTCTGAGTTTCACTTATCAACTTCCTTAACTTATTTTTCAAAATCCCATTATATCTCTCCACCAGTCCTGCAGACTGGGGGTGGTAAGCACAATGATTTTTCAAGGAGATCCCAAAGAATTTCCCAAGTTGTTGGATTGTCTGATTGACAAAGTGTGTCCCATTGTCACTATAGATTCTTTCCGGTATGCCAAATCTAGGAATTATTTCTTTTACCAGGGCCTTTGCCACTGTTGCTGCATCCGGATTTCTAGTTGGAAAGGCTTCCACCCATTTTGAAAACATATCTATAATCACTAAGCAGTATTTTTTCCCTTCACATTTATTCAATTCTATGAAATCCATACAAATAGTATGGAACGGATATGGTGGTGTAGGAAAACTCCCTTGCTTGGGTTTGAATGCTCCTTGTGCATGATGTTTATTACAAATGTGACATGCTGCACAAAATTTTTGTGTGTAATTCGTAAACCCGTATGTTTGGAATATTCTATTTACTAACTGTACCATCCCCCCTGTTGAGACATGGCTCTGCCCATGGCTCAACAAAGCTGCATATCTAAATAAGTTAGATGGCAATATTGGCTTTTTTTCTTTGGAGATGTACAGTCCGTTTTCGAGGATCGCACCTCGTCTTTCCCATTTTTGTTTTTCTGCTTTCGTAGTTAATGTCTGCATTGTTTTTAACATTTCTAAATCTAAAATCTCAGATGGTTGTAATTCCTCGTTCAAAAGTAAAGTTTCCGAGTCTGAAGCTGCTTGCTTAGCAGCTGCATCAGCTCGTGCATTACCTTTTGAAATCGGATCCTGTTGTTTCGTATGAGCTACATATTTACAAATAGCTACTTTGGTAGGTAATTGGATGGAATCCAATAAATTCAAAATATGTTGCACATGATTAATTGGTTTTCCAGTGGATGTTATCATTCCCCTGTTCTTCCATTGCTGTGCAAAAACATGCACTGTAGAAAAGGCATACTGACTATCAGTATATATGTTCACACATTTGTTTCTTGCTAGAGTGCAAGCTCGTGTTAAGGCTATCAGTTCTGCTGCTTGAGCAGACAAGTTATGCTGCAGGGGTTGTGCTTCTAAAATTTTTGTATCTGTGACTACTGCATACCCTACTAGATTCTTCCCTGTAGGACCCTTTCTGCATGAGCCGTCCACATAAAATGTTACTTCAGCATCATCCAAAGGTATATCAGTAAGATCTTGTCTAGGCAAAGTTATTTGCTCAATTTTCTGCAGGCAACTGTGTGGTGTGCCATCCACAGGAGTCGGAAGTAACGTTGATGGGTTTAATGTTGTACAACGTTCAATTGCCATATGAGGTTGGCTCAGCAATATGGTCATACAAGAAAGATGCCTAGCAGGAGACAGGTATGCTATTTTTTCTTGTAGTAAAATTATTGCGACTGCATGAGGCACTCTCAAAGTGAGAGGGTGGAATAACACCACTGAGGCTGAAGCCTGTACTGCCATTGCAGCTGCGACTACTGCTTGTACACAATGTGGCAAAGACCGTGCCACTGGGTCTAACTGTGATGAATAGTAAGCTATGGGGTGTTGCTTACTTCCATGCTGTTCCGTCAAAACTGACGTCATATATCCCTGTTTACAATCTACAGTTTGAAAAAATCTTTTGTGGTAATTAGGGAGTCCTAAAACTAATGATGAAGCTATCAATTGTTTTAGTCTGCAGAAAGCTGTTTCTGCTTCAGGTGTCCATTGCAATACATCTTGTGCTGCCATTGGTGTTTTAAATATTAAATCAGCCAATGGAGCCGATTACAAGGCATAATTCGGTATCCAACTTCGACAAAAATTAGTCGTTCCCAAGAAGGACATCATTTCCTTCTTGGTAGTTGGTTTGGGTGCCTGTAAAATTGCTGTTTTCTATCCTCATCTAGTATTCTACCTTCCTTGGATATTACATACCCCAGGTATTTAACCTGTTTTCTCCAAAGTTGTAACTTGTTTTTGTTTACTTTATGTCCCTGTTGTGCTAAAAATTTCAACAATGCGATTGTATCTTCCCTACACTGCTGCTGGGTAGGGGCTGCTAACAGGATGTCATCTACATAAAGTAGTATCTGACTGCCCTCTGGTGGAGTAAATCCCGCCAGGTTGCTAGCCATCTCTTGTGCAAATATCGTTGGACTTTCACAATATCCCTGTGGTAGCCGAGTATAAGTATATCTTTTACCCTGAAATGTAAAGACAAACCAATACTGGCTATCAGGATGTATAGGTATTGAAAAGAAGGCGTTACTTATATCTACTACAGTAAAATATTTTTGTTGTGGCTTTAAGTCGTTTAATAAAGTGTGTGGGTCTGGCACCGTAGGTGCTCTAGGTATTATTGCATCATTTACAGCTTGTAAATCCTGTACCATCCGCCATTCCCCGTTTGCTTTTTTAACAGGGAATAGAGGGGTATTACATGGTGAATCCAAAGATTCTACCAGTATTCCTTCCTTGAGTAATGCTGCTATTATAGGCTTAATTCCCTGCTCTGCATCCTTCCTCAAGGGGTATTGCCTTTTTTGTGGTCTAAAGGCTGATTTTGGTGTGATGGTTACTGGACCTGCTGTCCGAATAAGTCCCACAACTGATTTCCCTGTTGACCAAAGAATGCTTGGTACATCAAACAAGGCTCTTTCTTCTTCTTCTAGCAAAAATGCTAATCAGCTGTCCTCACTATGTTGTAAGTGTACAGCTGGACGTGCTTGTGTTAACCAATTCAATTTCTGTTTTTGTACACCCTGTTCTGATAATTCTAAATCAGTTTGTTTTTCCCATCTTGTTACTTTTTCACCCAAATCTGCCCACCTCACGTTTTTATGTTTTGTTAAACTGACATGTGGCAATCTGTTGGATTTGTACAATTTCATGAATTCCTGAGGCAGTGAACAACTTGCTACACTGTTACCCTCAGTATCCCAATATAAGGTTCGCAATACTAGTCTATTAGCCGAATTTCTGAACAATTCTTGCTCATATTCCTTATCAGGTCCTGGTGTGCTACAGTAATATAGAGTACAATGTAACAAATGCTGCTGATCAGTGTTAAGGGAGGATACCTTACTGATGGCTACGTTCATCAGTTCTTCGGTCACTGCCCCTGGACCAGTCGTAACTAAGTCCTGGCTGTACCAATAATAGGCTTCGCCCTCCGATCGCACTACAAAAGTATCCATTTGTCTCTGTGCCTCCATACCCTGCATGGTAGGAACTACTGCTATTCCAAAAATCTGCATAAGGTCTCTCCCCAGTAAGTTTACTGGACATTTTGCAGAAACCACTATTTTACTTTTCTGGGTCATACCTGAAATAGGGTCAGTTATTGCTATATCATGGGAAAGTGGTTCCCTATATAGCTGCCCATTTGCTGCTTTCACTAATATATAGTCAGGTGATTCAGAGTGTTCTGGCAACTTTGAAGGGTGTATCAAAGTTCGTGACGCTCCTGAGTCACACAAGAATTTCACTTCCTTTCCTTCCACTAGAAGTGTAACTTCCGGTTTTGTGTCTGCCAAATAGAGCTCCAAGCTCAATAATGCTAAGTCTAAAACTTCACTTTCATCATCCGCTGCATCTGTTTGGACTTCCTCTATCCCTTCTACTACATTTACATTTTCTTTTTGTCTATTAACCTTTCCTGATGAGTTCTGATTGTTATCACTATCATATAGTCAATCCTCATCACCTTTATCTTTTTCTTCGGTAGTCATCTTTTTATTTGACCTGCAATCCCTCGCCAAATGTCCTCTTTTGCCGCACTTAAAGCACTCACCTTTCCTTTTTCTTTCTTCTAAATCCTCTGAAGTTTTGCCAGAGTATTTATTACCCTGAGCATTTCTTTTACCCTTTTTATTCGACTGTACTACAAAGACTTCTGCTCCGTCTTCAGCTGTAAAGACTTGCGTTTTCTTCTTCTTTTTACTATTAAAATGTCTTTCAGCATGCCTAGCATACTCTAGTAGGGCTTGTAGCCTACTCGTTCGGTGATCTATCATATGTTTTGTAATAAAGCTACTAATAGGGGCAATACAACCTTTCAAAAATGCATTTTTCAACTGCTGTTCATATGAACTATCATTCTTCTGGTTCTCAGGAATAGGCATACCACTATGGTTATTAAAACATTCCAATAATCTACCATAGTATCCATCTACAGTTTTATTATCTTGTTGTATGCATTGGTTAATACAAGTCCAATCTGCTCTAGGTTTCCATTTTTCAGAGATTCGGTCTGTAAGACCTTTCACTCTGGTATCTAGCTCTGCGTCACTATGTAGGAGTGGCTTGAGCTGTCCGTCACGAGCGTTCCAGGTGCCACAAATCATGTGCCAGTCTGGACCTATAATTTGTCTAACTACCTTCTCCACTTCTTCCCCATTTAAGTGGTAACTTAGTCTCATACCTTGTAAATCTTGTATAAACTTCTCATGATTAATTTTTGGATGAGGGGTTCCTCTGTAGCTTTCGGATATCTTCCGGTGTCCATGGTCTATACACTAGGAGAGTTGGGTCCTGTCCTTCCTGTCCTGCCTGAGGGTTCGGTACTTCGATTAGTGGACAGATTTCTTCACTTTCTTCTAGTGAATCTCTCCCTATTTGATATAAATCTGTATCCCTAAGTGTTTTACGTGTTCGGGATCTAGTTTCAATAGGTTCTCTTATGAATGGTTGTTTCAATGCCCCTGCAATCTCAGGATATCGTGGAGGAGGACTGGCCTGTCCTCCTGCTTCATATCCTGAAAAAGGTATCGGAGGGGGCGGAGGGGGAGGGGCCGTCGCTATTACTGTATTATTATCCTCTTTATCTAAAAATAATGCTTTTGTATTTTTAATCTTCTGTTCCCTTCGGTTCACTTCCTCAATCCACCTATGTGCCTGAGGAATGCCTAACTGTTGTTGTTATTTTGCCTGACCTTCTGCGTCAGATTTTAACTGTTTTAAAAGTTTAACTAACGAAATTTTGTTTAATTTACCGTCAAATTTGTACTTGTTAACCCATTTTGTATAGTATCTTATATTATCTGCTCATTGCAATTGCATATATTTCGCGTCATCAGTTAGGGGCGGGTCTCGCGATTTTTTAGTGCACTGATTTCCCATGTCTTAAAAAGACTGTTACGTAACCCTTTTCTTACCACGTGGTATCTTCTTCTCTCTGTTCAGTCCTGTCTAGAATGACTGTCTACTTTATTCTGTTTTCCTGATCTATGACCAAATATACAGTACTGCAATTCGTTCCTGATCTGTTAAAACAAATCTTAGTAACATTATACTGTAGCCTGGTCCCTGATCTAAAACAAAAGCAAAGAGGGAAATTCTTCCTACCCTAGCCTCCCATTTACGACTGCACATTTTCTTCTTGGGGGCCAGTTTTCCGCTCTTCAGCCACAGATCAGAAAGTGGCCAGCCTCTTTACACACGACAATTTAGTCTGAGGTCTTTTCACTTCAAGAAGAACCGTGCTTTGGTAACTTCTCCTGCGCAGCTTCTCCACCACCGTTGTATTCTGATCTGTAGCTTACCAAGGGAAATCCGGCACGAAGGACCAAAATGTCAACAAAATTATTAAAACAGACTGTAAAATCATCAGGTTTTTCTTAAATAACAGTCAATAATACAGGAGGTTCAAGTTCAAAACGTTTTACTAGTGTACACCAGGAGGCAAAAGACTATACAATACAAGTATAGAATTTTGACTAATTACATTCAGGAAGTATTCAACATTTTATAGTATTTACAATCAGCTTTGCCCACCTTACTGACGTGGTCAGTCACAGGGCACTTACATCACTATAGTCTACAATATTCTATTCATAAGAAAGTGCTGAGGTTATACTTTTTAAAAACTTTCCCATGAGAATAATACAGCCTTGCAAGGCACCTGGTCAGTTATAATGTCTTTCTGTAAAAGTTGCTCTTTCAAGGTTTCAGTCCTGCTCGAATACAATAGTCAGTTTGGTTCTTAATACGCTTCTTTGTTCCTTCTTGCAACATTAACTTCCAGCAGCTGTGCTGATAATATTCACAAGGCCGACTATCTCAGAGGAAGGAAGATACATGCTTTTTCCTGACCCAGCAGATAATCATTAGTGAAAAACATAAGCTTGCTGAGATGGCTACTGCCAGGGTCAGAGTTCAATCACACTGCAGCTCCAAAGCTTCAAGCAATTACATGGAAGATCATTCTTACTGCCATATTGTAAAATAGAATAAAATGCATTACATACTATTTGCTTTTAAACTAGCACTTCATATATGTTTAAGTACATAGTTTTCTAACAGTTATAAACCCACACATGTGGGTTTTATGCAATACATGGATTTACAATACAGGGACCAGCAGACCAAAAACAACATGGCCACCGTTTAGTGGTTGCTAAGGGGGGAAGCTGAGTCTAAGACATGTAACTAAGCATTAGTAGGCAATCTGATGCAAATGAGTGTTAGGATACTGAATTCCACTGTCACATAGCAAATGAGCACATTCTGAGTAGTGTAAGAGTTACAGAAGGGGGAGGAACAGAGTAGGAGATAGGTGACATCACAGGGGGGAATGGCAGAAAGAAATGCAGTTCAAAGGAGGTCAAAGTTACATGACAGATGTCAGACACATATCATGGAAAGAGGAGTGCCACAACATAAGCATGGGAAAGTCAAGAAATGGAAGGTGTACACTGTTGCCTACACCAAAGTTTCTTGCTGGGTGTGCATGCGCACGTGTGTGTGCCATGAAGCGCGAGTAAGACAGTGTGCGCACGTGTAAGGCAGACTGAGCATGTGGGAGCGTGTTGGTAGATGTTTAACACTGTTTGCGCAGGTGTGCACGCGTGTAGGGCAGACTTAGCATGTAGAAGCCTGTTGGCAGACCTGTAACACTGTTTGAGCTGGTGTGCGCGCGTTTTAACCCGAATAAGCAGATTCTGAACCATGTAAGCATGTGTGCGTGCATGTAAGCCACTGTGAGCGTGTTTCTGCTGGTATACACGCTGCTCCCCCCTGAGGAAACAGAAAGGAAAAAAGGAAGCAACAGAATTAGTAGGAAGCTAGCAGGGAATACTGCTGGAGCTAACAGGTGAAAACAATTAGAAGCAGGCAATTACACAGGCAGAATAGTAGCTCAGCCCAACACTTAAAAATCTGCAAACAGCAGTGCAAGATGTTTCTCTCAAGAGACACTGCAAGACAGGAGTAAGCTATTAGAAGTGAAAACTGAAAAAGCTGAACTCAGAGCAGAAATGTTAGGGGCTGCCATAGCTGTCATAATGAGACATAGGCAACTTGCTGAGGGTGGTGACAATGCAGATGGTGCCAGACAACCCACAGAGAGGAGACGGAGAAGAGTGTACAGGCCCAGGGTCACCTACCATGGGTTACATGAGCTGGAGATAGTAGAGCGCTATAGAGTGGACAGAGACCTCCTGCAGCAAATAGTGGAGCTGTGCAGGCCACGCCTCACACACAGAACCAACAGAGGGGAACCCATCCCAGTGGAAACCAAGGTATGTGTTGGCCTAAGAATACTAGCAACAGGTACCTTCCAGAGACCAACTGGTGATATGATGGGGATATCACAGGCATCAGCCTCCAGGGTACTGCACCAGTTCCTGGATGCCATGTCAGCACATGTCGGTAATTATGTATATTTCCCCAATGCCCGTGAGGTATTGGCCAGCAATATGTGTCTCTTCCAGCAAATAGCGGAATCCCCTGAGGTAGTGGGTGCAATAGACTGCACGCACATATGCATCAAAGCACCAGCCAGTGAGCGGGGTAGGGCCTACATTAACCGTAAGGGCTTCCCTTCCATCAACTGCCAGGTCATGTGTGATGCCCAGGGCATAATAATGAATATGTGTGCTGGCTGCCCTGGGAGCTACCATGATTCCCACATCTGGCATTTGATGCAGCTGTACCAGACATTTGCCAATGGGGACATCCCACACAGACACCTAGTGGGGGATGCAGGTTATGCACTGGAGCCATGGCTGATGACACCCATCAGAAATGCACACACACCTGAACAGGAATGCCATAATGAGGCACACGCACAAACACATAATGTAATAGAGCGTGTGTTTGGGCTGCTCAAGTCACGGTTCCGGTGTCTGGACACATCTGGTGGAGCCTTGCAGTACACACCAACTACATGTACCCAAATTGTCATGGTATGTGCTATCCTACATAATATGATCTTGCGAAAACAGCTGCAGCAGGACCAGCATAGGGCTGGGCCAAACAGCCCCCCACCATTGCCAAGGCCATCACAGGCAGCGCGTGACTCAGAGGAGGAACAACCTGAGCCTGCCCCAGTAGGCAGAAGGAGGCATGCCCAGTATGCCCTGGCCTTGGCAAAGAGGCAACGCATAGCACATACACTGGCTCAGTAGGAACCCTGGGAATGATACCCCCTCTGACTCACTCAAATAATAACAGGGATGCCTAAAATGACATGACCTGCTCACAAACATGTACAGGGCGTGTAATATGTGCATCCGACAGAGGCAGCCCTGCAGCACCACCTGAGGCATGAATGCCATGTATTAAGTAATGTAACACCATGTACTATATGCACACCTGAGGACCCTGACTAACATCCTACCCTCACCAAGCATCATGCCACAATATGACAATGAGATGATCAAGTGCAATAATTGGCTGAAGTATCGCAGTTAGTCAAAGGGGATCCAATGTGTGCCAGCCTGGGATGACATGCTGAGCATGACATGATGCTCCACCTGCTAGGACTGGTGTGCACCTATCAGTGCAGGCCGTATGGATACTGGCAAAGGCTGTTGTTACCCACAGCATGCCCTGAATAGGTAAGGCTCAAAACACAAACCTACCTCCATAGGTATCAGAAGGGATAAGAACCTAGATGTAATGCTACCCAATGCCAGAAGTCGAAACAGCAAGATGCATGCAGTCTAAACTCAACCAGTATGGAGAATGTTGATATCTGTGCTGTAACAGAAAACTGGGTCAAGGCTCACAACAGCACCTTAGCACTACCAGGTTACACCTCATACTGTGCTGTACAGCCTCAAAACATGGAACAAGCTACAAAAGGAGGGTGACTAGCAATAATTGTCAAGGATAACCACACCCCCATGTTGGTACCACAACAAGAAGCAGCATGCACTAGCCATGGTCAAGTAACAGTGGCTAAAACTGTCCCCCAGTTTATAGCCTGCTACAGACTACTGTCCCAGCACCAGGAACTGCACCTGGCCTATGCTGGAATACATGAATATATCAAGTCTTCCAAACCACATTATATTGGGTGACTGAAAATACCCAGACATAGACTGGGAGCATTATACTAGCTCCAACACTGTAGGACAAAAGTTCATAGAATCCATAAACCAAAATGCCCAGGAACAACGTACCACTCCCACAAGAGGGGTAAGCATACTGGATGTGATAATCAGCAACATGGGTACTGGATGGCAAGACGAGAAGTGTATTGCTCACTGGTAAAACCAGACCATAGAGTAATCACACTGGATGCACAAATCCTGCCCACAGTCCCTGGCCAGAAAACCACAGTGAAAAACATGTGTAAAGCAATATTTGCACTCCTCCAAACTGATGTGGAATTCATTAAAGGTCCTGTGCAGGTGCAAAATATGGGCCACACCTCAGAACCTGTAATATAGCCATTCCATGAACACTGCCAGGAATGCTTGGATTATGCAATCCTAAATTAAAACAAGACACAATGCCATACACGCAGGCATCTGGCATGGTGGACACCAGCCATAACCAAACCATGCAAGAGAATGAGGAAGCTACTACATGATAGAGCAAACATAAAAAATGAAGTAATCACTGATCAGTAGTATGGCAATAAAATATGTCCACACATACAATCCACTAAGGCCAGCCACAACAAGTTGAATCTGTGAATCTTGAGGCAATGTTACACCTGCCCCAAGTACATAGACAACCCCCACCTCCCCCCAAGAAATACAAATATATGTGAGAGATGCAACCATCTATCCAAACTGGAGGCTGAGCTCCCTCAACTCAGTACTCCCAAAACTAGTCAGGAGGAGAAGGTAACCACACACACACCACAAACCCAGTCCCACATAGACCTATCACAACTGCAAACCAAAGACATAAACACAGAAAAACATTCCCGGAGGCTCGAATTACAAACACACCACACCTACAGAGGCCTCCAAAGCAGACACCCAATCAAACAACCTCCAAACATAGCACATGCAACACATAGTACACAAAGTTGGTGTGCCAAACAGTCACAGGCCAGAAGGAGAAACAACATGCCTGATACAGTTGTAATAGGTGACTCCATAGCGAGACACACTGCTGTCCTGCACACCAGACTGAACAAGGGAAAGGGTACAGTAAGCTGCCTGTAGGCTGCCACAATATGCCACATAACACAAGTATGCAGGTCACCCCAAAGCAAGTAGAAATATGATGCAGTCATAGTCCATGCTGGTGTGAATGACCTGAGATGTACCTCCCCGGACTACATGAAAAGAGACATAGATGAGCTCCCTGATTATGTAGTCCAGGCCGGTATGACACTGACCGTTTGCAGCATCCTACGCTCACCAAGAATGATGCCACAGTACAAACACAGAATGATCAGTTATAACAAGTGGCACAATTATTGGTGTCATTTCAAGGGGATCCAATGTCTGTCTGCTTGGGATGTCATGCTTGACAAGCCACTCAGCTGTTCCAGGGATGGCTTGCACCTGTTACCCCTGGGCGTCTGGATATTGGATAAGGCTTTTGCCACCTTCATAGAGCCTTTCGTAGGCAAGGCTGAAAAGACTAACCCACCACCCTACAAAACATAAGTGGAAAGAAACATAAGGGTAATGCTGACCAATGCCAGATGTGTAAACCCCAATATGCATGCTCCCGAGGCCATCCCCAGTATGGAGAACATTGATGTCTGTGCAGTGACAGAAACCTGCTGCAAGCCTCCTGACAGCACACCAGCACTACCAGGTTATACCACATATCATGCGTTATGGCCCCAAAACCTGGAACAAAACATAAAAGGAGGGTGAGTATCCATATTCAACATAGACACCCATACGTCCAGGTAACTGACAATGCACAAGGCATTGGAGTCCGCCCATGTGCAACTAACTGTAGGCAAGACTGCTGTACAGTCTGTAGCATGCTACAGACCACACTCTCACACACAGGAACCCCACCCAGCCGTCCTGAAGAAGCTGGACAGTATGAATGTCCCACCAAATACCAAACAAGGTACTCACAAATTACCACATAGGTGGTAAACCATTATGCATGGAAGGAGTAATCAGGGACCTAGGGATATAAGTGGACAGTAACCTGTTATGTGACACTCACATTGCCAATGTGGCTAGGAAGACTGTCTACATTGGACACCGTATCATGAAAGGATTCACATCTATGTCAACAGAGGTCATTGTGCCCCTATACTGTTCTCTTATCACACCCATAATCTAGTACAATGCCTCATATGGGATGTACCTTACCTGACACCTGCAGCAGTTAGAAAGACCTCAAAGGTACCTCACCAAGAGGATAAAGGGTCTCAAATATATGTCATATGCTGCCTGGCTGTAGACACCCCAGCTGAATGCAGTCACATACTGCCTACACAGAGGCATTCCATGCCTGTTGTACAAGGCCATGTCCAACACAGGAGTAATGGACATGCTCCACCCCAGAAAACTCAAAGCCATCGGAGCTGTGAGAGTGAGAGATGTCAACCTCAACACATAATGAAATAGGATGTGCTGGAGGGACAGATACATAACCCAGAGGGTCCCCACACCCTGGAACAGAATCCCACTCCATGTTAGGCAGAGCCCCTCACTGACACTCTTCAACAGGAATCTTGCCAAGTGGATGGATGATCGTAGAGTTACACTGGGGTCTTCACTGTGTCACGTCCAGACAGAGGCACAGCAAAGCAAATCATAAATGGCCATAATATTCACATAGCAAGGGGTGGCAAAAGCCACACACACTCTGGCTAGGCTAACAAATGCCCTAGGGTGGATAGCCTAGTATGAACCTATGAACCTATGAAGATACAAATTGTACAGGACACTAAGGATAATCCCAAGGCTTCCACAACTGATGGTAGGAACCGTGTTGGGAATTCACAGATATGCTCTGAATCACACAAATATCACAAACAACATACCAAACACACACACATATTGCCAACATACATCCTGACAGGTGCAGTGCAACCCCCCAGAATGCAAAATATCTATCCCAGCAGACTGCTTCCCCCCTGACATTGCAGATGCTGAGGTAACAGCCAGCATCTACAAAGCAAAACACACAGCAGCAATGGTATGAGATGGTGTCCTGGGCTGAGTCCAACATGGACTCCAAGACGAATGGAATGCCAAATCACACTACTGCTCAATGTCAGCCTTACCACAGGATATGTACCCAAAGAGCAGTGTACAACAACAGTGGTCCTTCTCAACAAAGGTGTTGCCTGAATGGATACTCAAAACTACCACCCCAGAATCCTGAGAAGCTCTGTCTGCACAGCTATGGAAAGGATCAGCATGTACCACAGACATAAAGATATTGGGGACCTACTGACACCGGACCCTACCCAGTGTGGCTTTCTTAAGTGCAGATCCTGCCCCTAAACATGTTTGACTCATTTGAAACAGTCATTAAGGTCATTGAAGAGGGCAATGTGGTCCACACAGCGTAGCTGGACCTTGCAAAGGCTTCTATACAATACCCTACGTGTTCATTATAGATATGCTCACCAGCTTAAATATAAACCCCTATGTCAGTAGAGGGGTTGCAAACCAGACCAAGGACAGAACAGACATGGTCAGACATGCTGCAGCCATGTCAGACTACAAACCAGATATAACTGGCATCCCACAAGGCTTGGTCCTGGGATCTCCCTCGTCTGGTATATATGTCCCATAGGTACAGGCCAACATGGAAGGACTGTGTCTGAACATGTTTGCAGAGGACTACAAACTGCTCACCATATATGACCCTCCAGCTGACACAAGCATCCCACAAAAGGGCCACATAGAAACAGACAACTGGTGCCATAGCCATGTCAGCAAGATAATTGCAGAAAAGTGTATAGTCAACCCCCGTGGATATACAGTAAGTGCCCACCAATTACCACATAGGTGTTAACCCATTACGTACTTAACATGTAATGAGAGACCTGGGGACACAAGGTGATAGATATCCTGCATTGGACAAACATGTGGCTGTAGTGTTCACAGAAACATACCATATACCCACCTAATCATGAAGGTTGTCAGATCTAGATAAGGGGAGGTCATTGTGGCTCTGCAGTCATCCTTCATCAGCGTTACAATTGACTACAATAGCCCCTGTGGGATGTACCTCAGCGGACACCTCCATCAACTGTAAAGTCCCCAACAGTACCTCACCAGGAGTATCAAAGAGCTTGCACAGATGCCATGTGTTGCCTGATTAAACAAACTGCAGCTACACACACTGCCATACTGCCCACCCAGAGGCAAGCTGTGCCTGATGTATAAAGCCATGTCCAAGCTGGTATCAATAAACATGCTGCACCTTGTACAATCTGAATGGCAGTGAGCTATGCACATGAGAGACCTGAACCCCAGCACTGACTTACATAGGACAAGCTGTACTGCATGATCCATAACACAGAAGCCACCCCCACCCATGAGTAAACTCCCAGTACAGGCTATCCATAGAGTCACTCATCGATTCTCCTCAAGAGGAATCTTGATGAGTGGATGGGAGATGGTAGCTTTACCCTGGGTATCACTGTTATGTCACAAGTAGACAGAGGCACAGTATACTAACCATGACATATGTCATGGCAAACTCCACTTACAATGTGTGTGAAAGGACAAACACACTCTCCGACTAGCATTAGAAATGGCCTAGGGCACATCGCTAGTGTTTGCAAATGTACACCTATGTTGTAGAGTACACTACCAATGTTGGACAAGCCTGGTTTAAGTAGTTCATATCCGAACATAATGCAACATGGTCAGATGTGCACAACTGGCCCCTAACCAGGCTGTTGTGCTCACTATGGAAATGTAAAGCAGTGATAGGACTAAAGCCCAGAATACTGTCCACCACAGTCAAAGTACTGAACCAGTACACTATATGGTACTACAGTGTTAGGTCAGTATGAAAGGATGCTGACAACTGTATGCAAAGTATCCCATGCAAACCCTGCAGGCACAGTATAATCCCTGTTGTGTTCACACACAAAGCAGTCAGACAGTAACTACACAACATGACACACAACACACAACCATAAACGGGAGATATTTGTTGAAGTTCACACTCATCCACAAATGTGGTGGGCTGCAGAGTTCAACATATGGAAAGCTCACACTGGGCATGCTCACACCCTTTGATAAATGAGACATGTCAGACAACATGCCATGGGAAGGCTGAACTGGGCATGCTCACACACTTAGGCCAAATCTCAGTTTAGCAGTTGGCCATACATATCTGGTATTTGTACGTGTTATTCCAGGCACCAACCACATTACAGCAATCTGCCCAGTGCACACAGTTAAATGACTACAGAGACATACGTGATATAGTGGATCCCTCCCATATGCAAACATCTTCCACAGATACACAAGTTGTTCATACAAACAGGGAATGCTATGGCAATAAAGACCTGCAAACAGTCTATCAGCAACAAATAATGTGCATTTGACAATTAAACATATGGGTGTAGAGGTCAACACTAGGCTGTTTGCCCTAAGGAATGACAGCTTAGCCAGAGTGTGCTTGGCGTCTGCCTCCCCACAGGATGCACATTCCCCTTTCTAAACACTGATGATGTCAGCACCCTATAAGTACAGAGGGAGAAGGGAAACCTCCCAGTAATGCGATTAGCGCGCTCCGCTAATGCGTCCGTCTCAAGTGTCATAACATAGTTAGGTAGGGGTTTAAATCCTGCAAATGCTCAGTGTGTGTGTGTGAGTGGGGTTGGTGTGTGTGCAAGTCTGTGGGAGGGAAATGTCCCTTTTGGCAACTGGGAAAACACACTACAGGATGCACATTCCCCTTTCTAAACACTGATGATGTCAGCACCCTATAAGTACAGCAGGAGAAGAGAAACCTCCCAGTAATGCGAATAGCGTGCTCCGCTAATGTGTCCATCTTAAGTGTCATAACATAGTTAGATAGGGGTTTGAATCCTGCAAATGCTCAGTGTGTGAGTGGGGGTGGTGTGTGTGCAAGTCTGTGTGAGGGAAATGTCCCTTTTGGCAACTGGGAAAACACAATACAGGATGCACATTCCCCTTTCTAAGCACTGATGATGTCAGCACCCTATAAGTACAGCAGGAGAAAAGAAACCTCCCAGTAATGCGAATAGCATGCTCCGCTAATGTGTCTGTCTCGAGTGTCATAACATAGTCAGGTAGGGGTTTGAATCCTACAAATGGCAAGTGTGTGTGTGAGTGGGGTTGGTGTGTGTGCAAGTCTGTGTGAAGGAAATGTCCCTTTTGGCAACTGGGAAAACACACTACAGGATGCACATTCCCCTTTCTAAACACTGATGATGTCAGCACCCTATAAGTACAGCAGGAGAAGGGAAACCTCCCAGTAATGTAAATAGCGTGCTCCGCTAATGCGTCCGTCTCGAGTATCATAACATAGTTAAGTGGGAGTTTGAATCCCGCAAATGCTCACTGTGGGTGTGTGTAAGTGAGGTTGGTGTATGTGCAAGTCTGTGTGAAGGAAATGTCCCTTTTGGCAACTGGGAAAACACAATACATGATGCACATTCCCCTTTCTAAACACTGATGATGTCAGCACCCTACAAGTACAGCAGGAGAAGGTATGTGGCATGGACAATGACTGAGTCATATGTGTCCATGCCTCTGACTGACCTGTATGCTTGTTTTATGTGGTGGACCATAGTGCCCCATGGGCATATCACTGTGACCTTCACCTTGTCCAGCCTGGTGAGCGTGACCACACTGTACCGGACAATAAAGGTAGCTAACACAACTGTGGCAGGTGTGTTGTCTAGCCGTACAGGTTGTGACTGTTTGGCACACAGGATTTGTGTGCTATGTGTTATGTGTGATGTGTTCAGGCATAACGTATGCCTGTGTGCCTGCTGCAGAGGTGTGTGCCGCTCAGGCAGGATGCTATTCTAAGGCTCCACGAATGGCCCAGTGTGTACACGTGCTTGTATTGCTGTCAGTGTAGGTCTACATCAGACTGGTATTGTAGTCACTGTAGTATTGCATGCCACCTGACAGGTTATGCCAGTACAGGGTTCAGAGTACTTAGTCCCCAGTTTGGCTATGTGGTTCCATCTCATACATGTGTTGTACGTCCATGTGTAGGGGAGAGGGTTGACTATGTACATGTGGCAGCTGTGACATTGCCACATGACCCACATATTCCACAACTGTACCATAGAGGTGACTGACAACTGACCTTTGCACATGCTACCATAGTATTGTGATTGCCATGGTGATTAACAGCACATAGGGCCAATGGGGAACAAGGTACATAGGTTCATAGGTTCATAGCTTCATACTAGACTATCTGCCCTAGGGCATTTAAGAACCTTGCCAGAATGTGTTTGGCTGACGCCATCCATTGTAAATATATCTTGCCATGCCCTTTTCTGAGGTTAGTATACTGTGCCTCTGTCTAACAGTGACACAGAAGTGATACCCAGGGTAAACCGATAATGTCCCATCCACTCATCAAGATTCCTCTTGAAGAGAGAGTCAATGAGGGACTCTGCCTAACCTGGACTGGGATTTTATTCCAGAGTGAAGTGAGCCTCTGGTTATGAATCTGTCCCTCCAGCATGTCCTATTTATTTCAGTGCTGAGGTTCAGGTCTCTCAAGCGTGTAGCCCGATGGGATTTGAATATTCTCAAGTGCAGCATGCCCATTAATTCCGGGTTTGACATGGAGTTATACATTAGGCACAGATCGCCTCTGAACAGGCGGTATGCCACTGAGTAGAGCTGGGGTTTCTTTAACCGGTCAGCATATGGCATCTGTTTGATCCCTTTGATCCTCTTGGTGAGGTACTTGTGGGGTCTTTCCAGTTGCTGCAGGTGTCTGGTAAGGTACATCCCAACAGGGGGATTGTACTCAATTATGGGCCTGATGAGGGATGAGTAAAGAGGCACGATGTCCTCCCCTGATGTAGATGTGAATCCCTTCATGATGGGGTGGGCTATATACAATGCCTTTCTAACCACTTTGGCCACGTGGTTGTCAAATGAGAGATTGCTATCAACTTGGGTCCCCAGGTCCCTAATTACTTCTTCTGTACGTAATGGAGTGCCACCTATGTGGTACTTTGTGGGCACTTTGTTTTTGCCAAAGGGGATGACTATACACATTTTTGCATTCAGCTGGAGGCCATGGCTCTGGCACAAGTTGTCTGTTTCTATGAGGCCCCTTTGGAAGATGCTTGGGTTGGCTGGAGAGTTGATTATGGCGGCCAGTTTGCAGTCATCTGCATATTTGGTCAGCCACAGTCCTTCCATGTTGGCCTGTACCTCCGATAAATATATACCAAACAAGAGAGGTCCCAGGACTGAGCCTTGTGGGACACCACTTGTAACTGGTTTGGAGTCTGGCATGGCTCCAGCAGTTCTAACCATGTGGGTTCTGTCCTTGAGCCAGTGTGCAATCCATCTAGTGACATAGGGGCTCATATTTAAGCTGGTGAGCTTCTCTAGAATGCCCGAGTGGGGTATTATTTTGAAGGCTTTTGCGAGGTCCAGGTAGGCTGTGTGGACCACCTTCCCCTCGTCAATGGCCTTGGTGACTGTTTCAAAGAAATCAACCAGGTTTGAGAGGCAGGATCTGCCCTTAACAAAGCCAAACTGGGTATGAACCAGTGTCTGTAGGTCCCCAATATCTATATTTATGTGGTCCATGATTATCCTTTCCATAGCTCTGCAGACCAAGCTAGTGTGGCTTATGGGGCGATAGTGTCCAGGATCCATTGAGGCACCACCTTTCTGTAGAGGAACCACTGTTGCTGTACGCCACACTTTGGACACATATCCTGTAGCAAGGCTGGGATTGAACAGTAGTTTTATGTTTATGTGTTATGAACATCTGAATGATAATAGTGTATATCAATGTATAGATATAACTGAATATAACACATCTCAAAAAATATATTATGATTTGTTAGAAAAAGGCAAAAGATTACATTATTTTTCAGCTAAGGATGTTACTGACAAACTGGCTATAAAAAATCCCAGAATGCCATGTTTTTATTGTTTGCCGAAAATCCATAAGGATTTATTGAATCCACCTAGGCCCTATTGTTTCGCCAGTGGGGCTTTTTGAATAATATTTCCTGTTTATTACATGAGATTTTACTTCCATTGGTAATAAAATTGCCTTCTTATGTGAAAGATGTTTTTCAATTTCTGACAAAAGTCTATCAGACTATATGGAATGAGAAAATGTTTTTTGTAGTAGTAGACGTAGTTAGTCTCTATACTAGTATTAAACATCGTGATGGTATTAGAGCTATGAAATATTTTTTAGGTGAAAGTCCTATGGCTGAATATATTACTGAATTAATGATGATGTGCCTTCAAAATAATATATTTGAATTTGATGGTCAGTTATATAGGCAACAACAAGGAACAGCCATGGGGGCTCCATTTGACCCGTGCTATGCTAACATGTTTATGGGTTTATTTGAACATGAATATATCTATACTAATCAATTTTTTCGCACACATGTTATACAGTATTATAGATACATAGACGATCTTATTTTTATCTGTAAAGGTGGTTATGACCTAGTGGATCAATTTATTAGTCAAATTAATGCTAATAATATAGGAATAAAATTTGATGGATTACAAAAAGGCATAAAAGTACATTTTTTGGATGTAGAATTAATAGGGGATAGTCACCGAAGGAAGGTAATTTCTAAAATATATAGGAAATTTCCTAGTACCAATAATATATTGCATGGTGAAAGTTTTCACCCAGGGCACACTATGAAATCTATTCCATATACGGAATTTAATAGAATTAATAGATTGTGTAGTGAGAAAAGAGATAGAAATATTGAACTGGAAGACAGTTTTTTGAGATTTAAAGAGAGAGGATATGATGAAGTGTATCTTAGAGAGAGTTTAAATAAAGTATTAAACAGTGAGTCACTGAAATGTGGTCGGATATGGTATAATAATTATAAAAAGAGTGAGCAGGATAAAAATATTTATTTTGACTTAATTACTTATTCAGTCATATCGGATGAAATTACAGATATGATCAAATCTAGTTGGAATATTATAAAGAAAGAAGTAGATTGTTTACAAAATAAGAAGTTATTATTTTCTTTTAATAGGGGAAGAAATATTAAAGATTTTATTGTACATAGTAGGTTTCATAGACCAAAACTGGAAATAATGGGAAGAATAAAAGAAAAAGGGACAGCAATATGTGGTAGATGTAGTATTTGCAGTTTTGTTACACAAAAATTTGATAAAATTAATAATAAGAACTTTGAAACTAATGATAGTTTTACTTGTAATAGTCAAAAAGTTATATATTCAATTAAATGTACTTGTAATAAATTCTACATAGGGGAAACGAAAATAAGTTTCGCTTGTAGAATAAAAGAACACATAAGGGACATTAAAAATTATAAATTGTCTAGTCCTGTGGCAGTACATCTTAATGAAGTACATAATGGAAGTGTGGAAGGTTTTCAGGCTACAATTTTAGATAGGCTAATATGTAAAAAGTTTATGACAGATGAACAAGTTAAACAATTACTAAGAAAAAAAGAGGCATTTTTGATTTTAAAATTTAATACTATGTATCCTGTTGGTTTGAATCAAGAATGCTTTTGGAAAAGCTTTGTATAAGTGTGTTAAATTGTGCTTTATGTTTTAATAAGGTTCAATTAACTATGTAATATAAGTTATTAATCCATTATTCAATTAAGTATATGTGTATATAAACTGTGAGTCTTTCTTTATTTGATGTACTCTGTTAAAGGCTTGTTGGCCGAGGTGCTAGAGATTTTTTATTGCTGTTTGGTGAATAAATTTCCTTCCTTGGAATTGCTGGATTGCTGCTGCTGTGGTTTTTACCATATTTGTTATTGTTGGTTGCTGTGGTTTATCAAGTAGTTTTATGTTTGGTTGTAGCACGTCTTGGAGGTCATGTAGGACACAGCCCGGGACACTGCCTGGTCCCATTGATGCAGTGTGTAATGCTTTGGAGAGGGCGGCTCTTACCTGAGCATCTGAGATGTCAGGGGAGCAGCACTCTGCTGGGATACATATTTGCCCTTTCGGTGTGGAGGGGGGTGAGAAGTTTGCACTGAACCTGTCAGCTAGAATGTTGGCAATGTCTGTGGGTTTGGTGTTTCTATTGACATTTTGGACTACCTCTGAGCATATCTGGGAATTACCACTCAGGTTCCTAACATAACTAAAGAAAGCCTTGTGATTATCCTTAGTGTCCTGTGCAATTTCTCTCGAAGCTGGCCTTAGACAATCTTATGAGTGCCTGTAGTTATTTGCTAATACTGATCAGTGATGCCTTCCCTTTTTGGGATTTTGCTGTATCATTAAGTAGCTTCCTCCTTCTATTGTGTAGTTTGTTTATGGCTGGGGTCCACCAGACAGGACGTCTGCCTTTGGAGGATTGGGTCTTGGTTTTATTCGGGATCACATGACCCATGCATTCCTGAAGGTGTCCAAAGAATGCATTTATAGAGGAATCTGCGGTCTGGTCTGTAGTTTCCACAGGCCCGGGGGCTTTGAAGGTTTCCACCTCAGTTTTGAGGAGTGTGAATTTGCTTTAGAGAAGTTGTTCACTGTGGTGTTCTGGGCAGGGGGTGGGGTCGGGATGTGAATATCCAGTGAGATTAGTTCATGGTTCGATCTTACCAGTGAGGGATACACTTCTGGTCTGGAGCATAGAGTCCCCATGTTGGTGATGATCAGGTCCAGTATGTTTCACCTTCTTGTGGAAATGGTAACAAGTTGTTCCATAGCATTTGAGCTCATATATTCTAGGAATCTTTGGCCTAGGGTGTTTGAGCTAGAGTCATGCTCCCAGTCCATGTTTGGGTAGTTGACATCGCCCAATATAATGGTGTTTGGAGAGACCTTTATATTTCCACTGTTCACATGATGGCCGAGTGCAGTTCTTGGGTTTGGGAGGGTGGTCTGTAGCAGGCTATAACCTGGAAGGCAGTTTCACCCATTGTTAGTTGCACATGGATAGTCTCTGATGCTTGGTGCTTTGCCACCAACCTGGAGGTGTGGGTATCTTTGATGAATAAATCCAAAAACACGGAAACTGTGCACCAACTGCCAGAACAGCATGCTTTATTAAATACGACCACAAATCGTAAACGCTTTAAAACCACAGTGCGTTTTCGTCCACATCAACACATAAGACTTCATCTTTGATGAATAACAATACTCCCCCTCCATTTGTGGTTCTTCCAAGTTTTGGGGCTGAAAAGCATGGTATGAGGTATGACCTGGTAGTGCTGGGGTGCTCTCGGTAGCCCTGAACCAGGCATCTGTTACTGCACAGATATCGATGTTCTCCATGTCAAGGAGAGTTTCGGGTGCATGCATCTTGAGGTGTAGACTTCTGGCGTTGGGTAGCATTACTCTTAGTTTCTTATCCCTTGTGATACCTATGAAGGTGGGTTTGTCATTTGAGCCTTGCCTAACATAGGCACTATGGGGGTAGCAAGAGCGTTTACCAATATCTGAAAGCCCAGGGGTGACAGGTGCAAGCCGTCCCTAGTGAAGCAGGTGGTTCAACAGAAGATGAATATGTGAGGGTGTAGTGCCTGTGATTAGTTAGCAGTAGCATATATGACTGCTCACATGGAAAAATGCCAGGTAAGTCATATGCAATGTGTCACAGGCAACGTACATGTGAACTGGACAAACAGTTACATTCTGTCAAGTGAGACATAGACATACATATAGTAAGTTATGCAGATGTCACTAGGAGTCCACAGAAGCTCTGTAACTATGCATTGCAGGTGGGATCAGTATTCCAGGGTAATTGCAAGCAAACATGCATGCAAACAAAGCTACAGTAAGCAGGGCTGCATGTAGTCCATTGTACAACAAACAAGCTGTACCACTTCCAGTAGGTAACACTGCAAATATGCAGGCACTATGCGCATGTACATGGAAATACACAGGTCAGATGGCTAGGGTCTAGTCTCAGCGCACACAAGTGTACAGACCATGTACTGTCAGGATGTACAATAACTGGATGGAAACCCATGTGCTCATACCTGCAGTAATACACATGTCAAATAACAGACACTGAGCCTTCACTCAGTGGTTCCATACGTAGTAGGATGTGTGCTACCTGGCCTGCCACCACAGTATCCCTGACATGTATGGGGACTCTCCCTCCTGTGACAGTTAGTTTTGTGTGTTGGGGCTGTCTAGCATGGTATGAGATGTGAGCTTGCAGTGCTAGGGTGCTCCTGTGTGTCCTGTACCAGTCGTGTAGTACTGCACACATATCAACATCCTTAAACATCCGCATTGCAGACTCCAGTGTGGGCAACATGCCATTTGCAGTTTACATGTCCATCATTGCGTATTAATACATCCATTACCTTATCCCCTGTGCTACCTATGTATGTAGCCTTCTGTTGACATCCTTACCACCAGTATGCCAACATGTGCAGATGATACACTATGGTACTTACCATGGGTGTAGACAACAGTACATGACAATCACACCCTTACTGCATCAGGCATGCTGTGATATACCCACAATTAATTCAGCACACAGTACTGTTAACAACATGATACTATTACTACACGTCTATGTAGTCACCCTGTGCATCAGCAACATGTTAACCTGTACCTGCACTGATGTTACAGATTGCAGGAGGTGGCACAGTTTCATCATATGCACAGGGTGTGAACTTGGTATGCCTGAGTCAGCCACCAATACCACCAATTGATATGTATGTGTATGTGTGTTGGTGAGGGACAGCAGTACAAGGTGGGGCAATGTTGATGCAGTGTGTGCGTGTATCCTGTAGCCCTAGGTGTTGTCAATTCGCATGTGTGTATGGATGCACACAGTTCCACCTCATGGCTGCCATATACTGGTGTTTGTGGATAGCCACAGACTGTACCTGCCAGGTCATACAGATCAGTGTCTCTGGCCACGGACACGGTACCTGTGCCTTGCAGGGGTGCTACGGACTGTATCCGGTACCAACCCAGACTGGGTACTGTCATAAGAAGCAGGTGTTCATTGACTGGACACAGATCCCTGTTGGGCCTGGCCAGAGCCACATGCACGTGGTCTCCTGGGGCGGTCTGATGACAGCACAGACCCAGCATTGCTGGGGCTGCTGCTGGCACTATGGGGGCGGCTGCAGCCCTGTTGTCGTCTGCGATGACTGCAAGCTGCTGCTGTTGCTGGCATACACCCACGTCGATGCCTCAACCGTCCACCATCGCCCTGGCTCATGGACATGTAGTTGTGGAACCAGTCTAATATGTCCCCACAATGTCTGTCTATGACATCGGTGAAATTACGGATGGCAGCCGCAATGTCACACATACTGTCAGTCATGGCTGTGCGACATGCTGTCAGCTCCCTCAGACCCTGTCTGGTGTACCGTTCCATACGTGACTGTGCCTGCATGACAGCCTGAAACATAGCTGAGGTTGTAAGACCTCTGTGGGCATGTCTGACAGGGGCAGTATGCCCACGGATGCTCTCACGAGAACCCCTGGACATCTGTCTGTGTGGTACCATCTCTGGGCCATGCCCATGGCTGCTGTGTGGGGAGGCATGTGCCACAGATACCACATTACCCTGGTCAATGCCCACTGTATGCTGTCCATCACCTAGGGACATTGGTGACAAAGGGTGTATTGGCAGGATAACTGTGCGCATTGATGGGGTCGACAGTTGTGTACTGTCAATCGGCTGACCAATGGCAGACCCTGGCATACCTTCCTGTGCCATTACACAGATGTCATCATTATCAGTACCCATGACACCTGATTCAGGTTCCCTGCTACATGAAACCAGAGCAGCACCAGAACCTGTGGGAGGGAAACAGGAAACACAGTTTACAATGTCTACACATTACCAGTGATGCACACATCCGCACATGCTCAGGTCCAGACATGCACACATGCACACATGCACAGGTGCACACATGCACACATGCACAGGTGCACACATGCACACATGCACACATGCACATATGCACATGCACACATGCACACATGTGCACATGCACACATGCACACATGCACGCATGCACACATGCACACATGCACGAGTGCACACATGTACATGTACACATGCACACAGTTGCACACAATTGTACACTACTCAGTATGCGTGATATCAACACACAGACACAGACACACCTACATGCATACAAAGAGCACTACTAAGTGAGCCTAATATTACTATTACTATCAAGACTATTACAGGTATTGTTAATACACACTCACCAGCATGGATAGGCTGCATTGCTGTTACACCAGAGAGACCTGCAGACGTGAAGAAACTAATGTCAGTGTGCACAACTGTGCCATTGTTACTGAGTATGATACAGGTCAGTAGTACAACAGTCGCCTTTCACAGGTCAGCTGCTAATATTCAGGATATCACACTTGCACATTAAATACTATGGTGACAGCTACAAACCAAGGACACACCTCACACATGCATTAACTACCAGTGTACACAACAGTCAACTATACATATGGCATATTACCTGCACGCTCACTGTCTTGCTGCTGCGTGGCTCCAGCCTCCATCATAATGCATGTCTGCTGCTGTTGCTGGCGGACTGGAGCCACTACACTCATGAGTAGTCCCTCCAGTCTGGTGAGTGGGGGATGTGTAGCCACCCCACCACCTGTGGCGACCTGTTGCCTGTGGATATCCGACGCACGCTGATGGATATTTCTGATTAAATCACTGCAGTGATGTTGTACCTGCTCATATGTCCTATTATGCATGCCTATGTCATTTACCCGATGGACCAGGTCTTGCCACAGTGCAGCCCTCTCCTGCTGATTCTGGCTGGTGCGGGAAAAGAGTATTGCATAATCCCGCACCAGGCTCTGGTGTATCTCCTCATCCTCAGCTGTGGAGTAAGCGGGATTCCACGGGTGAGCCATGTACCTGAAAAAGAAAATAACCTGATATCAGCAATATATGTCAGCAGAATTTGGCACACATACTACACATGCTACTCGACTGTTATGATACAACATATCTCACATATATAGCATCTGTCTGTCTATTGGTGGATACACATGTAAATGGCCAGGTATCAGTGCTCAGCCAGCAACTATGCAACAGTACCTGGCACACTCCATACGACATACTACCAAACCCCAGCAGTCAGAACACTGATTCAGGTCCAGAGCACCTCCTCAGTCTGGGGGTTTGTATCTAGGTACTGTATGACCTACATCATCAACTACTGTGAGCTGACCACACACTAATTGCCCTGGATATACATATCCCACCTCCACCACCAGCACAAACGACTATAGTGAATAACATTTCAAATGCAAACTTTACACTTTGTAACAGTGACATGGTATCCTTTCAGCCCACTGGGCCAGTGGCAGATACAACCCACAATGCTGACCCCTACACAAATGCTTTCTACAGACATCTCCGAGAATGCATGGATCATGCAATCCCATATATGACCAAGGCACTCTCCACAAAGGGACAGCATCCTGTCTGGTGGACCCCAGCCATAGACAGATTGTATTACAAAAGATGGAAGCTACTGCAAGATAGAGCATAATTCCATAAAGGGAAGGCATGTCTGAGCAGCACTAGTAAGGGTCTACTTTCCATCATACAAACATCCATGGGCAACTTTGAGAGGGAAATCAAGAGAGACACTACAGATAACCAGAAGGCCTTCTTCAGTTATGTTAGCAACCTGGTCAGAATCCATCCTCTATGCCCATAGTTAGTACACAACAACAAATATTTCACTGAAACCACAGATATTGACAACATTGTGGCAGACAGGTTCAGTGCAGGTGTCACCCCACCCTCTCCCTCAAAATAAGACATAGTTATCCCAGCTGACTGTAACCTCCCTGTCATCACAGATGTCCAGGTGAGAGCCGCCCTCATGAAAACAGAATGCACAACATGACTGGGACCTGATGGTATCCCCAGTTGCATGCTACATAAACTCTGACAGGAGCTAAACACACATATAGAAGTGCTATGTAACACTAGCCTGACTACAGGATATGTACCTGTACACTGGCGCACAGCAGCAGTGGTTCCACTTCACGAAGGAGGCACCTCAACATACCAATACAATACAACACAATACATTACATTACAATACAATACTATACAATATGCTATTGCCCCTGGGACTATAGCAGCATACTGCTCTGCTACCCTGACCATTGTGCACATGTGGTGTGATGGTACCTACTGCTGTCACACAGTTACACAGAGTGACTCATATGGCATATTACCTATCTGACTAACATTCAGCAGGGGTATGTGTGACATGTACTCATTGGGAGTCTTGCTTCTTAACACTGTGTGGTTTATTGCAGGGTATGTCTTATCTGTGGGTAGGAACTTTTACCTACACATGTGCTCTCTATTGCAGTGGCATGGATGACACACAGCAGTCATTTAGGTTGTGGATGGTGTGAGGTGTTACTATGGTTGTTGGACATCTGTCATGGGTGTGACTTACGTATGTAAATCCGGGAGTGGTATCCTCTATGTGGGTAGTATGTGTGTACTCTGTGGTGTTGTCAGTCACTGTGCATTGGTAATGTGTTTGAGTGCATTGTCACAGTGTTGTACATGTCACTGTGTCCATCTCCATATCTGTAGCTGTCATGTGAGGTCCATACCATGGCATCCATTATGTGGTGTGGAGAGGTACACCGACCTACATGTCCATAGCTGACACACCATGTCTGCTGACACATACCATGTGCAGGTATTCCAGGAATAGTGTGCCACTGTGAATATCACTGGGGGCACTATTGTACACATTTATGACCCTGTTCACCCCTGACACATGCAGTGGTGAGCAGCCAATCACATATCTGGTGGTTACTGGTGTAGGTGATTTGAAATGGGGTATGGTACTCCGGTTTTGACACTGGTGTTCTCTCCATGCCTTTGTCACCAGGCACCTGTTGCAATACATCTGTACACATGTGCCTCACTCAGAATATATATACATCTCTCTCTCTCTCTCTCTCTATATATATATATATATATATATATATATATATATGTATATAGATATATCTATATATATATATATATATATATATATATATATATATGTCTGTATACATATACACATATATATATTGATGTACATATATTGCTATAGATATGGAGAGGGGGGTAGAGAGGGGTGAGAGTGACAGAGGGGTGGGACAGGGGTGTTGAGGTCATCATATACAGTCATACCTGTAGATAGTCAGATCAGTCTGTCTATGTATATGTATCTACATATATCTATATCTGTATGTGTGCATTACATATATATGTTTGTACATATTCTATCTATCTACATATGTCTATGTATTCCTACATCTCTCTCTATGTATGTATACATATATGCATATTATATATATATATATATATATATATATATATATATATATATATACATACATACATACATATTTTGACATATATACGTATCCATATGATAGACAGGTATATCAACATGTTTGTCTACCATACTGTATACACACACTAACATACTGCTAAACATACATAACTGTGAAACCTACTTTGTACATTGCACTACAACCTACAGTCAACCTATATTGATATGTGCAGATAGATGCTCTCACATACAGATGTATGTACAGCCTTCACTGATAGTTGCTGTATGTCCCCTGCCCTTTACACATCTTCATATACATATGGATACAGACCAATGACACATATGGAGGGTTCACAGTATGTAGACCTTTATAGTATTACTTTACATTACCTGTGTTTGTCACAGCTGCTTGTGTTGCCGTCTGGTTTTCTGTCCTGCTGCTCCACTTGCCAGTTGTCAGCTTTCAGGTGGCTTTTGCTGAACAGTTTTGTTTGTGTCTGTTTAATTTCAATTTTCTCTGTTTCTGTCTCTGTCTCTGTCTCTCTCTCTCTCTGTCTGTCTGTCTGTCTGTCTGTCTCTCACGTCCTCCTCAGGGTGCAATGAAAGTATTGCATGTGTGGACTGGGAGTACAGCATACTTTTGTAGGTATCTGCAGATGCCCATGTGATGGCCAATTGTTAGCCAGCATTTGCTAATTGCATGCAGCCAGTTGTGTACTGATTGCAGTTCTCACTGTGATTTCAGAACAGTGCTATAAAAAGGTATGTGAGATAGGCGTAGCCCTTTCAGATTTTAAGGGAAGGGACCATGCTGGTATGCTGTGGACAATGTTCTGTGAGTGTAAAGGTTGGTATCTCTCTCATATTTCCAGCTGTGTTGTAGATTAACATTCCTCCATTCATTTCTCCAGTTTCCTGTACTAACTGTGTATGTACACTGACACCTACAACTACTACTACTGTTAATGTGTGTGTGTGTGTGTGTGTGTGCTTTCCTTTCACTTTTACTTGCACTTTGTTGTTAAGGCTTCAATATTTGCCCTTTACAGTCACTACTTGTATGCCTGCTAGGTGTCCTGACTGTAGTGTGCTACTGTAGCTTTCCTATTTTCCATGTACATTCACACCTTGGAATGCTTGCTATATCTGCTAGGGTATTACAGCATGCAGTGTGGTCTGGCCATGGTGTGGGCCTTGACATCTATTAGGGTATTTGAGTATGCTGCTGAGCAGGCCCCAGAGACTCTCAGGTTCATCTGTTATCTGCCTCATGGAATGGTACATATCAGTGGGGTACACCCATTAAATTGTCTGGTATGCTGCAGTTGTGACTGTGGGTTAGCATGAGCATATGTATTATTACACTTATTCTGCCATGCAAGTGATGAATACTTTCAGGACTCCATAGTTACCATTGCATGTGTTGTTACACCTTTCTGCCTGCTGTTTGTACATTTCACATGGAGTCTGTGGGGCATCCCTGTAAGTCATTCACTGTTGCTATGCCTAGGCTCTTAACTATTCAAATATGGTGGTGGCAGACCTCTCATGTGTACAAATATTTGCAGGTTGTCCATATTTCCGCCTCATATTTTGGTCAATATCTCATGCACATCTTTTTCTGGCAAATCACTCTGGGCTCAAGTCAGAATATAGTGACAAACATTCAAGTTTCAGACTTCATACCCTTCCAAACATCCCACAAAATGCAGACCCTGTTACTCTCTGAACTGTCTGCGTTTGTTGTAACATTATTTGTAATGTGTCCCTGGTTTTGGGCCTTTGCTCCACATGTTTTATTACTTGGTCCGGATGTGTTCCTGTAAGAGATTGTGGGGTATGGCAGTGATTATCCTGCTGTGAGTATGTGTGTGGCTTGCAAGGTGCTACAGTGACATTATTACCTACTAGCTACCAACTAGCATGGCTGTTTCTGTTCACACACTACTATTATGGAAATCCACTAGTTTTGACAGTAATTTTTTTTTCAAAAAAATACAGTATTTCAATTGATTTTAACTGTGTGGAAGGAATATTAGCTGAACTGGAAGTTAGTCAGTGTTTGCTGAATTTTGTTATTTGCTAGTAATTACAGGTGTGGGGGTAGTCACATTCTTTGATTTCCTGTCCTTGCCTATTTAAGTGGTACAGTGTGAAATATTTTCTGCTTAAAAACCTCAGCTTTGGCCGGCTAAGAACTTGCTATATTCAACTGGACGTATAAGAGAATTTAAGTACCTTTATCTGCTCTTTTTTTTCAAAAAATACAGTATTTAAATTGATTTTAACTGTGTGGAAGGAATATTAACTGAACTGGAAGTTTTCACTCTGCTCTTCAGTTAGTCCCACCCATCCTCCCTGTTTTTGTTTTGGTGTTAATCTTAGTGGCCTTGCAACTGCCCGCCCCTCTTGTAAATTTGTGTTTGGATACTCCTTCTGTGCCCATCTCATTTGCTCACTCAACTGAGTGCAGTGAGATCATATTCTGATTTCAGGCACTCCTACTGTGTACAAAGAGAGCATCTGGGAAACAGAAAAAAAAAATAAAAAATAAGCTTGTTTCCTGCCTTTCCTGTTAAGTGGTATAGACTATTTGTAGGCTTCTGAGCCCCTACACAGACAACCCTCTCCTCCTCCCAACAAATTCCAACACATGTGAGAGATGCAACCATATAGTCAAACTGGAGGCTAAGCTCTCTCAACTCAGTACTGGCATAACCAGTCAGGAGGAGAAGGAAACCACACTCACTACAATTCCAGTCTCACATAGACCTACCACAACAGCAAACCAAACACATAATCACACAAAAACATACTCGGAGGCTCTAAATAAAGATCTGCCAAAGCAGCAGAGACCTCCAAAGCAGACACCCAAGCAGCCGCTACCCC
This sequence comes from Protopterus annectens, assembly GCF_019279795.1. Taxonomy (NCBI): domain Eukaryota; kingdom Metazoa; phylum Chordata; order Ceratodontiformes; family Protopteridae; genus Protopterus; species Protopterus annectens. The sequence continues at coordinate 1,470,395,328 of NC_056733.1, forward strand.
AAAACAAAACACATGCAACACATATCTCACAAAGCCAGTGTGCCAAACAGTCACAGCCCTTAAGACTAAACAACACACCTGATACACATGTAATAGGTGACTCTATCATCAGGCACACTGATGTCCCGCTCACCAGACTGAACAAGGAGAGGGTCACAGTGAGCAGCCTGTCGGGCGCTAGGATCCGCCACATAACACAAGCACTCAGGTCACTCCAAGGCAAGTACAAATATGACTCAGTCATTGTCCATGCTGGTGTGAATGACCTGAGACATACCTCCCTGGACTACATGAAAAGAGACATAAAGGAGCTCTCTGAGCATGTAGCCCAGGCCGGTATGACCCTGACCTTGAGTAGCATCTTACCCTCACCAAGAATGATGCCACAATATGAAGACAAGATGATCAATTTCAACAATTGGCTTAAGTACTGGTGTCATTCAAAGGGGATCCAATGCCTGTCAGCTTGGGATGATATGCTCGTCAAGCCACGATGCTTCGCTAGAGACGGCTTGCACCTGTCACCCCTGGGCTTTCGGATATTGGCAAAGGCTCTTGCTACCCCCATAGTGCCTTTTTTAGGCAAGGCTCAAAAGACAAACCCACCTCCATAGGTATCACAAGGGATATGAAACTAAGAGTAATGCTACTCAACACCAGAAGTCTAAACCTCAAGATGCACGCACTCAAAACTCTCCTTAGCATGGAGAACATCGATATCTGTGCAGTAACAGAAACCTGGTTCAGGGCTCCCGAGAGCACCCCAGCACTACCAGGTTATATCTCATACCATGCTTTTCGGCTCCAAAACTTGGACCGAACCACAAAAGGAGGGGGAGTATCGATATTCATCAAAGATACCCACACCTCCAGGTTGGTGGCAAAGCACGAAGAGACTATCCATGTGCAACTAACAGTGGGTAAAACTGCCTTCCAGTTTATAGCCTGCTACAGACCACCCTCCCAAACCCAGGAACCCCACTCAGCCTTCCTGAGAACACTGGAAAATATGAAGGTCTCTCCAAACACCATTATATTGGGCGACTTCAACTATCCAAACATAGACTGGGAGCATTACTCTAGCTCCAACACCCTAGCCCAAAGGTTCCTAGAATTTATAAACTCAAATGCTATGGAACAACTTGTTACGACTCCCACAAGAGGGGAAAACATACTGGACCTGATCATCACCAACATGGGGACTCTATGCTCCAGACCAGAAGTGTATCCCTCACTGGTAAGATCAGACCATAAACTAATCTCACTGGATATTCACATCCCGACCCCACCCTCTGCCCAGAAAACCACAGTGAAAAACTTCTCTAAAGCAAATTTCACACTCCTCAAAACTGAGGTGGAATCCTTTAAAGCCCCCGGGCCTGTGGAAAATACGGCCCAGACCACAGAATCCTTTATAAACGCATTCTATGAACACCTTCAGGAATGCATGGATCATGCAATCCCAAATAAAACCAAGACCCAATCCTCCAAAGGCAGACACCCTGTCTGGTGGACCCCAGCCATAAACAAACTATACAATAGAAGGAGGAAGCTACTAAATGATAGAGCAAAATCCCAAAAAGGGAAGGCATCTCTGATCAGTATTAGCAAAAAAATACGGGCACACATAAAATTGTCTAAGGCCAGCTTCGAGAGAAAAATTGCACAGGACACTAAGGATAATCACAAGGCTTTCTTTAGTTATGTTAGGAACCTGGGTGGTAATTCCCAGATATGCTCAGAATTAGTCCAAAATGACAAAAAATACACCGAACCCACAAACATTGCCAACATCCTAGCTGACAGGTTCAGCACAAACTTCTCCCCCCCCTCCCCACCAAAAGGGCAAATATCTATCTCAGCAGAGTGCTGCCCCCCTGACATCTCAGATGCTCAGGTAAGAGCCGCCCTCTCCAAAGCAAAAAACACAGCATCAATGGGACCAGATGGTGTCCCGGGCTGCGTCCTACATGAACTCCAAGAAGAGTTAAACCCAAACATAAAACTACTGTTCAATCTCAGCCTTACTACAGGATATGTGCCCAAAGAGTGGCGTACAGCAACAGTGGTCCCTGTCCATAAAGGTGGTGCCTCAACGGATCCTGGAAACTATTGCCCCATAAGCCTGACTAGCTTGGTCTGCAAAGCTATGGAAAGGATCATCATGGACCTCATAAATAAAGATATTGGGGACCTACAAACACTGGATCCTACCCAGTTCGGCTTTGTTAAGGGCAGATCCTGCCTTTTAAACCTGGTTGATTTCTTTGAAACAGTCACCAAGGCCATTGACGAGGGGAAGGTGGTCCACACAGCCTACCTGGACCTCAAAAGCCTTCGATACAATACCTCACTCGGGCATTATAGATAAGCTCACCAGCTTAAATATAAACCCCTATGTCACTAGATGGATTGCAAACTGGCTCAAGGACAGAACCCACATGGTTAGAATTGCTGGAGCCATGTCAGACTCCAAACCAGTTACAAGTGGTGTCCCACAAGGCTCAGTCCTGGGACCTCTCTTGTTCGGTATATATTTCTTGGAGGTACAGGCCAACACGGAAGGACTGTGGCTGACCAAGTTCACAGATGACTGCAAACCGGGCCATAATTGACTCTCCAGCTGACACAAGCATCCTCCAAAAGGGCCTCATAGAAACAGACAACTGGTGCCAGAGCCATGGCCTCAAGCTAAATGCCAAAAAGTGTATAGTCATCCCCTTTGGGAAAAACAGTGCCCACAAAGTACCACATAGGTGGTAATCCATTAAGTACAGAAGAAGTAATTAGGGACCTGGGGACCCAAGTTGATAGCAATCTCTCATTTGACAACCACGTGGCCAAAGTGGTTAGAAAAACATTTTATATAGCCCACCTAATCATGAAGGGATTCACATCTACATCAGGGGATGTCATCGTGCCTCTTTACTCATCCCTCATCAGGCCCATAATTGAGTACAATGCCCCTTTTGGGATGTACCTTACCAGACACCTGCAGCAACTGGAAAGACCCCAAAAGTACCTCACCAAGAGGATCAAAGGGCTCAAACAGATGCCATATGCTGCCCGGTTAAAGAAACTCCAGCTCTACTCAGTGGCATACCGCCTGTTCAGAGGCAATCTGTGCCTGACGTATAAAGTCATGTCCAACCCGGAATTAATAGACATGCTGCACCTCAGAAAATCCAAATCCCATCGAGCTACGTGCTCGAGAGACTTGAACCTCAGCACTGAAATAAATAGGACATGCTGGAGGGACAGATTCATAACCCAGTCTTCCTTCACTCTGGAATAAAATCCCAGTCCAGGTTAGGCAGAGTCCCTCATTGACTCTCTTCAAGAGGAATCTTGATGAGTGGATGGGAGATCGTAGGTTTACTCCGGGTATCACTTCTGTGTCACTGTTAGACAGAGGCACAGTATACTAACCTCGAAAAAGGGCATAGCAAAATAAATTTAAAATGGGTGGCGAAAGCCAAACACATTCTGGCTAGGCTTATAAATGCCCTAGGGCAAATAGCCTAGTATGAACCTATGAACCTATGAACCTATGAATTCTAAATGACATGCTTTGTGTACTACACATCCTATATTCCCTTTACATTCATTCCTACTATTACATGATATATTTATTTTAGCACAGTGTTCTTATATAACAGTCATGGCTTAGTGATAAATCATGCATACTACTGTTTCCAAGGTCCTGGGTTTGGGACTGCCAGTGGGATTTTATTTTGCTTCTGAACTGACTACAGGACCTGTCAATCAAAGTGACTAAGGCACTTTTAAGCAGTTGTAACCGGGTTAGCGCTGGTTTGTGCGGAGCTCACGCATGCGCACTGGCATTTAGCTCTGTGCACACACGCGCACACCTGCTTACAACCACTTAAACGTGCTTACTCTTGCGCACACCCGCGCTATTTTCTTTGAAAGAAATGAAAATGGGGAGACAGGAAAGTGGTGAAAAAGGGGTCACAAAGAGGGTAAGACAGTAGGGAAATAAGCTTGGGTTTTGCAGGAGGGATGTAGGTAAGGCCCATAGCTGCCCATTTCTTCATCAGCAACAGCTGTGCATATGTTTGTAATTTGGTGTGACATCTGATACCTTCCACCCCTGAGAGAGGTGTAAGGACCACAATAATACTTGTTGTACAGCCAATTGTAATTGATAGTTTCCATGCCTGGTAGACATATGTGCGGAATGGACAGCTATGTATGGGGCTTAATTTTTTTGTTATAGAGTGCCCTTTTTTTTTTTTTTTTCAGGTGAGAATGATATGTCAGGTGAAGGAAGTCAGTATAGCTGGGGAGGTAGGTTGGGTAGGTCAACAGACAAGACAAACAAGACGCATACAGGGGTGGTGTATGACACGTGTGGGGGGGTTACACAATTGACAGGGACGGAGGTTTGGATATCCAGAGTCCATGAGCCCACAGATGGCAACAGTGGAACTGATATCCCCACCCATGGGCAGTTGCCACTGTTCCTTCACTGCCCAGGACGGGGCTGTGCTGGGGGCTGTGTAGGCCAGGCAACAGGCATGCCCGTAAGTTGTGCCACCTGTGCCTCAAGCTGGCATAGGGGCTCAAGAACAGAGTCCCGGATCTCCCTACACACCACAGTCTGGATGCTACGGAGGGTGAGTGGTGGTTCTCCTCTGGCCACACTTGCAGAGGGGGGACGGGCCCCATCCCCTGCAGCGCTTCCACCCGCAGGTGGCACAGGGCCACCGGAGGAGGGACCAGACTGGGAACTAGTGCCAGGTGCACTCGCCAGCTGAGGTAGGAGAGGTGGGTCCGCTGGAACCCGCCTTCCCTGTCGTTCTATGTTTTGCATTATGTCTTGACAGTTTGGGTTAGTAACATACAATACCATTCGCAATTAGTTGTAACAGCATGCATTAGTATTCGTATTAACCAAACACCCAGATATTCACACCATTGAACAGCAAGCATAACACATGCATAATTTGAACAGCAATACACAGTCCAACAACATGCAGGGTTGATTGATGGCAACAGGCCATCAGGTTTGGATGTATGAACAGGGCAGATGCATCAATGGACATGCAAATATTTATGACCCATCAGGACAAATGTCCAGGGGTGTTAATTGTAATTGCACATACCATTTCCACGTGGAATGGATTATATGTGGTTATAAGGTGGGGTGAAGAAAATATTATTAACACCTTCGAATACCAATACATATGCTGTACATTTCTAATAGCTACAGATATATACACACTACTGTTCTAACTACAGTTTCCTATATGATAACTACTTCAATTTGGTGATAGGACTGTTACTGCTACATCAATATACATTTTATTGTTATTAATACACATTCATATCTGGCTTTGTTTAGCTACATCATCCTGCTACATTTGCTTTATATAGCTATAGACAACTGTGGATGTTTAATATTTCAGACAATCATACTATCTGCATATTGCAGACCGAGAGCAACATATCCAGATTTTGGGATACACATTCCAGCTGCAGCAACACTTTGGACACATTTCGCAGTTTGGTTCTACTTGTCACATTCATTTCATTCAGTACTGACTGCAGTATACTTTATACAGGGGTTATTACTACTTTATTGGTGGATTCATAACTCTTTCTCACACCCTCTCCCTTGTTTTCATTTTACTATTCAGGATGGTACTTACTTCTAGGCTTTATTGACATGTTTTACCTGTAGTTATTACAATCCTTTCCAGCAGTCTCACTTCTGTCATGTTTCAGTATTTCAACAGGGATATATTTCACACATGTGAGTTGCTCATCTTCTGCAGCTGTACTTTTCAGCCTGCTGCAGGTTGTGCACTATGATATTATAGGTGGGGCATCTTTATTTCAGACTTTATTTCAGACATTTTCATTTTTCTGTTTGGATTTCAGACTGCAACACACTTTTGTAATCAAGCAATACTTGCAAACACTTTTACACTGTTACTTGCACATTTTATTACTTAGTGACTACACTGCACTCTTTTGCTAACTGTCATACTTTTATATTCCTTTACAGTTACTGGGAGTGGATTACTGACCTGCCTGGTGGCGCAACTGCACCAGCCTATCGCCATAGGCTCTGCGGTTCGCAGAACGGACACCTGCAGCTGTAATATAAATGAAGTAATATTGGAATACACATCTCCATAATATCAGCTAATTTAATTTCTTACATACATAATTAAATGTAACTTACTCAGTAGTGGGGCGTTGGGCATTTGCCGGGCCTCCTGGATCCAAAGGTTCAATTGGTCCTGCTTGCGTCTCTTCAGGTCCGCATGGTGGTGATGGACCTGCTCACCAGTCCTTGGAATCCCTGTGGCACTGGTAAGATCATGAGCCAACCGGTCCCACGCCTCAGCCCTATATGCTCCCCACAGGACCTGGCCCTGCATGAGTTGGGCCTCATGATTGTGGACTAGGAGCCAGACCATGTATCTGGACTCCTCAATGCCCCACCTCTGTGCTTGAAAGCAACTACCCTCACCTACACCTGACATTCTGGCTGCAAGTCAGTTCTACAATCGTTTATGCTGTGTATTCCCGCCTATGGGACTTATATATGCCGTTTTTCCCGCACGTATCTGTGATTGGCCATTTTGGAATTGTATCCACTTCACAAAACCTGCTTTGTCATGCTCCACTTTCTATTCATTCCTATATATTTGCTATTACTGCATTTCTGAGTACAGCTGTTGTAGCTTAGTGGTTCAGTACCTTCACTATGGTGCATGGTATCCTGGGTTCAAACCTGGCCACTGCTTTTTATATTTTATGACTGTCTAGACAGGCTAGGGGGTGTGTCTGTGTAAAGGCAGTTTTGTTACAGCTTGCTCAACGTTGCCCGTCGGTTAGCTTGTTAACGCGGTGCGCAGCTCCGCGCAAACGGGGTGCACTGGCGTACGCCTCATTTGGCTGTCAGCACGCATAGTATGCTCAGCTCAGCTAGGGGCACACAGTTTCAGTGTGTGAAACCACTGCTCACCTACGGGCACTCATTTGCACCTGTTAAACCACTGTTCACCTACGGGCAGATGCACTCACCTTGTTAAACTGTAGCTCAGCTATAGGCACATCTGGCATTTTTTTATTGTTTTGTTACCTCACATTTCTTCAAAATAAATGGACTAGTTCATTACATTTTGCATAAAATGTGATTTTATATGTGTACATGTTTGTCAGGGACTTGTTTCGTGCTTATTTTTCTAAAAAATAAAAGTTGGTGTTGTGGGGGCTCAAACCATGAATGCCTGCTCTTCAGCTGACGTCTCTACTGCTACACTATTGCTTCTTGCCTTACTTTGCATATTTAGTTCTTATATGCTTTCCCACTGACTGCTAACTGTAGCTGCGCTACGGGCACGCCCGTGCAAACGAGCGCACTCATGGTTAAACATCTTTACAATTTAAAAAAAATATATCACATGTTCATTTATATATTTTCTGTTCATAGTCTGTGGGGGCATGTGTTGTGTTGTGTTTATTCACATTTCCGTGGACTCTGTCGTGGGTGTTTACTTTGGGCACTTTTACTCTTCTGGGGGCGTGTCCGCTTGCAGGGCTCAGCCTATGGACACACCCCCTACTGTCTTACATGGACCGTGTTAGACTTAGGTGTGATTCAGCATGCTCTCATGAATATGCAGAGCATGCTGACATCACTCCGTTTAACTGCAGCCTCTGTGTAAGAGTTATAACTCTTACACGGAGGCTTTGTGAATCCTGCCCATAGCAGCATAAACAGGTAGCAGTTCATAAAAACAAAACAGTTTGCTGTTTTTCCTTTTTCTGTAACAGCTGAAGGAAGTAGCAATTTACAGAAACAAAACAAAATGCTCTCTCTTTCTTCTGCAGTTGTTACAGGTTTACAGTTGACAGTACCAAAAACAAAGTGCTCTCTCTCTCTCTCTCTCTCTCTCTCTGTCTCTATCTCTCTCTTTCTGCAGTGGCAACAGGTAACAGTTCACAGAAACAAAATAACATGCTCTGTATTTTTCTGTTGCAGGCAAGCAATAACACATGAACAGGCAAGAGTTCAGTCACTGACCCCTTGAACCTTTTGTGGTTTGCAGATGGAAAGCAGTTGGATATCCTTTCACCAAAGGGGATGCCAGCTACACCAACATCCAGAACATTGATGTTATATATAGAAAAGTGGTATTGTGTATATTAGAATATTAAATACATAAGAAGCCACCAGTCTTAGAAAAAAACAGTAGACTATTGTACAAAAACAAAAAGTGCATGCCCTTCCAAAACCAAAAGTTTTATGGCATAACTAACGTTCACAGTAATTACAGTCCCATACACTCTCACGTACACACATAGCCAGCCTTAGGCATAGACAAACTAGGCTGCCGCTTAGGGCGCCGCTCTAGCAGGGGCATTTTTCCAGTATTTATTTGGTGTAGGTAGACCAGGATGGGGTCACCGGGTGGTGTGGGTGGGGGCACCATGGAGCCCTTTTGAATAAGGGCACCAGCTGGCCTAAGGCCTCTCCTGCATACACACTACACAGACACTGCCAGGAAGTCCATTCCTTCATGATGAATGGAATTACAAGATATAAAACATTAACAAATCCAGCAGTCTTAGAGGGGAATGCACAAATTCTTTATTCAAAACAAGAAAACAGCAGAATAACACCCTGACTGAATTTCGTTAAAGCGTCATCAGAGTGTGTATGTGTGTGTGTGTGTGTGTGTGTCTGTGTGTGTCTGTGTGTGTGTGTGTGTGTGTGTGTGTGTGTGTGTGTGTGTCTGTGTGTGTCTGTGTGTGTGTGTGTGTGTGTGTGTGTGTGTGTGTGTGTGTGTGTGTGTGTGTGTGTGTGTGTGTGTGTGTGTTGTAGTGCATATAAGTGAATATACAGAAGGCTGACTTTTAAATTTGCTGATTAGAGAAAATGTACTTCAGTTCAAATCTCATTATACGTGACTGGCAGTAATGCTCACTGCAGTGTCTAGTGCTTAACATAATGTACTGGGATTCATTTTGTATGTGCAAGTTTTTAGTGGGTTTGTTTAGGTATTTTGGATAGTTGTGCTTATTGAGTACTGCATAGGGTAACTTATTTGTTTTAGAGAATCATTGCCATGCAATTCCTAGTTTCTGCCAACAGTGATAGCTTTAATCAGGGAGTCATCTCCCTTGTTCAAGCTGATGTGACCATTGAGCATTGAGTTGGCATATTTAAGTGTAGAGGACATGTGGGTGTATAATGCATTTGCCCCTTTGCAAAAAAAAAAAAATAATATTTTGAGGTTTTTTTTTTTTTACTTTGAAGGGATTATAAGTACTAGTTCACTGTTCAGCGAGTTTGGTTTTAATGCAGTCAGATTTTTGTGAGTTTGTTTTTTCCCACATTTTTCAGATTCACAATTGCTAACTTCAACCATTTATGATATATATATATATATATATATATATATATATATATATATACACACACACACACACACACACACACACACACACACACACACACACACACACACACATATACTTCTTCACCAACCACAGCAAAAGTTCATCAAGAAACAATAAGACAAAGCAAAACTAGTCTCTCTTCATAAAATCAACAAGTTTTATTGAGTGAAACAACCATAAGTGCTTTCACAGTGATAAAACTGCTTCATTAGATGTATAAAAACAGCTCTTGCCTTCGCAATTATATAAGAAAGCTGTAATCACATGCATCAAAAAACAATTTGCCTCTTAAAGAAACAGAACTCTAAAACACACCTTCCTTCTTAAAACTATAAAAATTACTCATATACAAAAATACTTATTAAAACTATTCCCACAATATCTTCCTACTTAACGAGTGGATGTGCTTTTAACATGGGTTTTATTGGAACCTTATCGTTGAGGCCTGATCCCATCTCAGCTCTAAGCCTAATTATTCACTTACTCTCTAGGCATTCAGTCATATTACGTATATCACCTCTTTTTAAATTCTCTTCCACTTTACCTATAGTTAAAAATTTAAATTTATGTGTTGGAAAGGTTTCCAGTACATGTTTAGCAAGAGCATTCTTCTTTTTATCATTCCTAATGCTACCTAAATGCACACGTATATGGTTCATAGGTTCATAGGTAAGTACCAGGCTATCTGCCCATGGACATTTATAAGCCTAGCCACAGAATGATATGCTTACTCAAACGTCTGTCTGCTTTTCCCACATAAAATGTCTTACATGTAACACAGTATGATAACTACACTATATGGGTACTATTACATGTGGCCTCGATATTAAACTTATAGACCCTATCCTGATCTGGATGTATAAACTCTCCTGAACTATCTATGTACTCACAATGATTACACCTTTGACATGGTTTAGTAACAAAACTATTAGCATTATTTTTATGCCTAATATATTTGGATCCTATAAGGTGCTTTGGATGGCATAACATCTGCTTCAAAGACTTGTTCTTCTTATATGCAAAACTTGGAGCCTCCCCTACTATATTCTTCAATTCTGTATTCGTGGTCAAGATGCCCCAATGTTTCCTAATGATGTCAACGATACCCTTAGAACTATTAGAAAATGTCACTGGTACTCTGCACTTAGTATCACTAAAATGTCTATTCCTAGGGATAGGTGGGTTAGACAAAAAATATGGTCTGCCTTATTCATTCCTACTCCTAGCCACACTAACTAGTGAATTATGCACTTTATGTTTATTGTAACCACTTGCAACAAATCTCTCCTCTAAGTCATCAATTTCTTTCATAAATATGTCATCATTTGGATTCACTCTAGATATCCTTAAACCTTGTCCCTTCACAACATTATTAAAAATATGCTGTGGGTGCATACTACTTTGATGTAAATAAGTATTTTATGGCAAGGTTTCCTATATAACATGGTGTCAATTGTTCCATCTTGCTCCACCTTAACTAAAACATCCAAATGCCTGATTTTCTTATCTGGAATACTCACTACAAACTTCAAAAACGTTGTACTATTATTGATGTAATCAATAAACTTCAATAGTTTATCTCTGTTCCCAGCCCAAATCAAAACCAAATCATCCATGAATCTCCTGTAGAATACAACATGTGCACCTACTGAACTATTAAGAACATACTCTAATTCCCAAACCAACATAATGGTTGGCGTAGCTGTTGGCACATGATGTGTCCATGGCTACGCCATCTTTCTGCAGATAGTAATTCTTATTAAATAGAAAAACATTACTATGTAATATCAGGTCAACCAGTAAGCAGATCAATGTAACCTTTTCCTTAGTGAAACAATTCAAATCATCCAAAAACTTTTTCATCCACTCAAATCTTATACTGCTTGGTATGACAGTAAAAAGTGACTTTATGTCTTAGGTGATGAAACTCCACTCATTCATCTTAAAAATAGCATGTGTAAAATCATAAAGGTCATGTAAGAACTGTTTAGAATCCTGTAAAATATGAATATAATGTTCAATAAGAGGCCTCAAATTCCTTTCTACAAAAATCAACATTGCTTCAGTACACCACTTTTGGCCTGCTACTATTGGCCTTAAAGGCAGGCACACAGGGTCTTTATACATCTTTGGCAGGCCTTGTATGACTGGTATTGTAGGTTTATCCACATATAAAAATCATAGAATTGTTTATTAATTTACCTGAAAGTAAAAAAACTTACTTTACTCTTTACTGCTTCAATCATATTACTTACTTCAAAAAGTCTAACTTGTTTATAAAACTTTTCATCAAGCAAGATTTCTTCCATTTTGCTTACATACCAGTCTGAGTTCATAACAACATTAGTCTGCCTTTGTCGGCAGGACGAATTACAATAGTTTCATCCTGAGTCAAATTTCAAGTGCCTCTCTCTGCTTAAAAGTCACATTATTATAACCTTTCTTACATTTTGTATCACCACAGTGCTTATACATATCATTAATGCATAGTTTTTCAAAAGCTTCCACTAACGGATGCATTTTGGGTACAAAAGTGCTAGGTCTCCTAAACATAAAATTATCCTTATACCCTATTAAATTAGAAGCATCATTAAAAATATGTTTAAGCATGACATTTCTAGTAAAACTTTTTAAATTCAAAATTACCTCCACAATAACAGTAACAGTACTTGGAACACATATAGAGCCTGTTTACTGCATTTCCTGTGTTGCAATTAATTTAAATTTGTTTTTTTCTCTAAAAACTGCATTTTACCTGATTTTGGCCTAGCACTCAAGTGTGGGGTCATTTATTACACTGTTGTGATTATTTTGTTGCTTGTGTATCTCTGCTACCTTTAAACTACAACAAAAAGAAAAAAAAAAAAAATATATAGCTTTTTTCCCACTTTCTGAAAGTTAAGAAAGTTCAGTTACAGATTTTCTGTTCTGAACTGTTTGGAAGTTTCTAGAAGGCCAATGCTTGCTTGGGCTAAAGGGAAGTCTCTGTGTTCACCAGTGGGAGTGGTTAACACTGAACAGCCTGACTGTCCCTGTAGGAGTGGTTACTACCTAGAAGCTGTAGTTTTATTGGCCATTTTGGGTCAATTCTAAACTCCTTGATCTCTCTCTCTCTTAAAACCCGGCTGCCTCGTGGTTTTGGCATCTTTTCAGGCATGCTAGTTGTTGCTGAAGCACCCACCAAGGGGAGAAAACACTGAGAGAAGAAAAGGAGCCACTTTTGTGATTTTAAGTATTTTCTTCTGATTTTTTGTTAAGTTTTACTGCCTTGCCGCCTATTTTTTGACATTTTCCGGCTTGCTAAAGTTTATATATGTAACAGTAACAGTACTTGGAACACATCTAGAGCCTGTTTACTGCATTTCCTGTGTTGCAATTAATTTAAAATCGTTTTTTTTTCTCTAAAAACTGCATTTTACCTGATTTTGGCCTAGCACTCAAGTGTGGGGTCATTTATTGCACTGTTGTGATTATTTTGTTGCTTGCGTATCTCTGCTACCTTTAAACTACAACAAAATGAAAAAAAAAACAAAAAATCTTGCTTTTTTCCCACTTTCTGAAAGTTAAGAAAGTTCAGTTACAGATTTGCTGTTCTGAACTGTTTGGAAGTTTCTAGAAGGCCAGTGCTTTCTTGAGCTAAAGGGAAGACTCTGTGTTCACCAGTGGGAGTGGTTAACACTGAACAGCCTGACTTTCCCTGTAGGAGTGATTACTCCCTAGAAGCTGTAGTTTTATTGGCCATTTTGGGTCAATTCTAAACTCCTTGATCTCTTTCTCTCTTAAAACCCTACAACTGTCTTTTTGCGCGGTTTTGCGCACTGAGCAGTGTTGGGCAGCGCCGCCTAAACAGGTTTAAACTATTCCAGGCTCCACAAAGTCTGCTCTTCACTTTTTCCCTTAGAACTGTTCAAACTCTCAAAGTAATCACTCTATTCTCTTTCTAAAGCCCTGCACTTGCTCAGCTCTTATAAGGAAACACTAACTAATTAAAGCACTACACCTTCCTTGACTTCTCATAAGTATTAGGCTACCGATTGGTCCTTCCCGATCAAGTGAAAAATCAGTTCCCTTCCCTAATCTGATCAGTAAAAAAACAGTTCCCTATACTAATCTGGTATGTCCAAGGGTCAGTTTCAAGGTTACTCTCCAGTCCATCTGGTGAATCTGGGAATTTTGAGGCAATGTTACAATTGCCTTATGTACACGGACAAACCTCTCCTCCTTCCAACAAACTCTAATACATGTGAGAGATGCAGTTACACAGCCAAACTGGAGGCAGAGCTCTCTCAACCCAAGACTGGCACAGTCAGTCAGGAGGAAAAGGTAACCACCCACACCACAAATCTAGTCTCACGCAGACCTATTGCATCTGCATACCCAACACATAAACACACAAAAACATACTCAGAGGCTCTAAATAAAAATCTGCCTAAACAGCAAAGACCTCCTAAGCAGATATCCAAGCAACAGCCACCCCTCAACAATACCCTTGAATCACATATCTCACAAAATCAGTGTGCCTCACAGTCACAGCCCTTAAGGCCAAACAACACACCAAATACACTTGTTATAGGGGACTCTATTGTCCAGCACACTGACGTCCTGCTCACCAGACTGAACAAGGAGAAGGTCACTGTAAGCTGCCTGTCGGGTGCCAGGATCCGCCACATAACGCAAGCACTCAGGGCACTCCAAAGCAAGTACAAGTATGACTCCGTCATTGTCCATGCTGGTGTGAATGACCTGAGACATACCTCCTTGGACTACATGAAAAGAGACATAGAGGAGCTCTCTGACCATGTAGCCCAGGCTGGTATGACCCTCACCTTGAGTAGCATCTTGCCCTCACCAAGAATGATGCCACAGTATAAAGACAAAATGACCAGTTTCAACAATTGGCTAAAGTATTGGTGTCATTCAAAGGGGATCCAGTGTCTGTCAGCCTGGGATGACATGCTCGACAAACCACGTTGCTTTGCTAGGGACGGCTTGCACCTGTCACCCTTAGGCTTTCATATACTGGCCAAGGCTCTTGCCACCCCCATAGTGCCTTTTTTAGGCAAGGCTCAAAGAACAAACCCACCTCCATAGACAACCCAAGGATAAAAAAACTAAAGGTAATGCTACTCAATGCCAGAAGTCTAAACCTCAAGATGCATGCACTCGAGGCTCTCCTCAGTATAGAGAAAATCAATGTCTGTGCAGTAACAGAAACCTGGTTCAAGGCTCCTGAGAGCACCCCAGCACTACCAGGTAATAACTCATACTATGCGTTTCGGCCCCAAAACTCGGACTGAAGCACAAAAGGAGGGGGAGTATCTATATTCATCAAAGATACCTACACCTCCAGGTTAGTGGCACTGCACGAAGCATTGGAAACAATCCATGTGCAACTAACAGTGGGCAAAACTGCCTTTCAGTTTGTAGCCTGCTACAGAACACCCTTCCTATTACAGGAACCCCACTTGGCATTCCTGAGAACACTGGAAAATATGAAGGTCTCTCCAAACACTATGTTATTGGGCGACTTCAACTACCCAAGCATTGACTGGGAAAACTACTCAAGCCCAGACACCCTCACCCAACGGTTCCTTGAATTTATAAACTCTAATGGAATGGAACAACTGGTCACCACTCCCACAAGAGGGAATAACATATTGGACCTGGTCATCACCAACATGGGGACTCTATGTTCCACACCAGAGGTAAACCCCTCATTGGTAAGATCAGACCATAAACAAATTTCCCTGGACATCCATATCCCATCCCCACCCTCAGCCAAGGAAATAACTGTAAAGAATTTCTCAAAAGCCAACTTTGCACTTCTCAAGACTGAGGTGGAATCCTTCAAAGCCAATGGGCCAGAGGATAATACAGCCCAATCCGCAGAATCCTTTACAAATGCATTCTATGAGCACCTGCAGGAATGCATGGATCGTGCTATCCCAAATAAAACTAAGACCTACTCCTCCAAAAACAGGAGACCGGTCTGGTGGACCCCGGCCATAAATAGGCTATACAACAGAAGGAGGAAGCTACTACATGACAGAGCAAAATCCCAAAAAGGGAAGGTATCTCTGATCAGTATTAGCAAGAAACTTCGATCCCTCATAAAATCATCAAAGGCCAGCTTCGAAAGAAAAATTGCCCATGACACTAAAGATAATCACAAGGCCTTCTTTAGTTATGTCAGGAACATGGGCAGAAACTCTCAGATATGCTCTGAATTGTTGCATAATGGTACAAAATATACTGAACCTACAGACATAGCCAACATCCTGGCAGACAGATTCAGTGCAAACTTCTCCCCCCCTTCCCCCCCAAAGGAGCAAATGCCTCTCCCAACTGAATGTAACCTCCCTGACATCACAGATGCACAGGTGAAAGCTG